>NC_069499.1:1481153455-1481263455 GCF_027579735.1 Bombina bombina | reverse complement strand
GATTCTAATGCCTTTGATTTGAGTTTTTTTTAAAAAATTTAAGAAAACGTAATAATTTTTTTGGATTTAATTTCTCAACGGATATAGCTGTTTTTATTTTATTCCTCCCTCTCTAGTGACTCTTGGACTTCCTCATCTTGGGTATTATATCCCATACGTCACTAGCTCATTGATTCTTGACACTTACATGAAAGAAAACATAATTTATGTAAGAACTTACCTGATAAATTAATTTCTTTCACAGTGGCAAGAGTCCATGAGACCCACCCTATTTTTTGTAGTTATAATTTTTTTTGTATAAAGCACAATATTTTTCCATTTCCTCTTTTTGTATGCTTTTTACTCCTTTTATTACACCTCACTACTTGGCTATATGTTAAACTGAGGTATGAGTGAGGTGGGAGGTGTATTTATAGGCATTTTGAGGTTTTAGAATTTTTGCCCCCTCCTGGTAGGAATGTATATCCCATAAGTCACTAGCTCATGGACTCTTGCCACTATGAAAGAAATGAATTTATCAGGTAAGTTCTTACATAAATTATGTTTTTAACGTACAGTGCACTGAAAACAGCCTAATTTGATTTGTATTAGGCGTAATATTAAAGTTTAAACATACACCGGGTGACAGGTTCACCCTGTGTATTTCGTCCTCCATTGCTATCTATAAAACAGCAGAGAGCTCTCATTATTTCAATTGGAGACATCTTGCCACTCATAGGTACAGCCCATTTGTTTTATAGAATTCCAGGAGGTTTTCCCCTTTGAGTGTTGGCATGGAAAACCACGTCCAATTTATTTAGAATCGCCCCCTCAGTGAGCTGTTATGAATACAATAACAAGAGTTTTAGTAAGGCTAACTGCAGGAAAGTATATATGTTAAAGAAGAGATGCCCACATTATATTTAAATAAATCACTCACTCTGTTTCAAAGAGGTTATATCAGAGCAAGTAAGTCTCCCCCACAGGGTCATGTAGAACGTACTTGGGAGTTAGTGATGAAGATAGGACCAACCTGGTTCTGTAATAAAAATGTCCTGTGTAGTCTCTGTCTGATTGTATTTAGTGCTGTACACATTTTAATGTGATATCTGAATGTTTCTGTGCAAAAGGTTATCACTTAAGGGAGACAGGAATTCCATCTTAATGCATTGCTGGTTTGAACTGCTAGCCCAAATGCATATTGACATCCCTAATCATATTTATTTATCTTTTTAACAGCTTATAAATAAATAACTTTCACATTTTTCTTCCAAAGTGTATATTATAAAACTTTAAACCAACGTTTCTGCCTCTTCTGTGGACACAGAGTTTAAATTGTAGAATTGAGAGCAATATTGGCAGTGGAAGTAAAGAGGTTACAATATACATTATATATGTGCTTTCATATAAAAAAAACACATACGGCTAGATTACGAGTTTTGTGTTATGAGTAAAAAAGCAGCGTTAATGCTCATAATGCTGCTTTTTCACTACCGCTGCTATTACGAGTCTTGTAGGTACAGCTGTCCCGCACACATTTTTGGCCGTACCGCAAATTAACTTACGCAATTTCCGTAAAGTCTTTTTTCAATGGGACTTCCATAGCGCAGGTATTACACGCTTTTTTTTGGAGGCCAAAAAGTGAGCGGTACAGCCTATCCTGCAAGATTCGTAATGCATTCTAAAGTCAGTAGTTTTACGTTACAAAGCTGTAGCATAAACTCATAACTAAAGTGCTATAAAGTACACTAACACCCATAAACTACCTATTAACCCCTAAATTGAGGCCCTCCTGCATTGCAAACACTATAATAAACATATTAACCCCTAAACCGCCGCACTCCTGCCTCGCAAACACTAGTTAAATATTATTAACCTCTAATCTGCCGTCCCTAACATCACCACCACCTACCTACATTTATTAACCCCTAATCTGCCGCACCCAACATCGCCGCCACTATACTAAATTTATTAACCCCTAAACCTAAGTCTAACCCTAACCCTAACACCCACTAACTTAAATATAATTAAAATCAATCTAAATAAAAATTACTATCATTAACTAAATAATTCCTATTTAAAACTAAATACTTATCTGAACAATAAACCCTAAGCTAGCTACAATATAACTAATAGTTCCATTGAAGCTAGTTTAGGGTTTATTTTTATTTTACTAGCAAGTTTGTATTTATTTTAACTAGGTAGAATAGTTACTAAATAGTTATTAACTATTTACTAACAACCTAGCTAAAATAAATACAAATTTAAACCTAACCTGAGTTACACTAACACCTAACCTTACACTACAATTAAATTAATTACCTAAATTAAATACAATTACCTAAATTACAAAAAAAAAAACACTAAATTGCACAAAATAAAAAGCAAATTATCAGATATTTAAACTAATTACACCTAATCTAATAGCCCTATCAAAATAAACCCCCCCCCCCCAAAATAAAAAAAACCCTAGCCTAAACTTAACTACCAATAGCCCTTAAAAGGGCCTTTTGCGTGGCATTGCCCCAAAGTAATCAGCTTTTTTACCTGTAAAAAAAAAATACAAACAACCCCCCAAGAGTAAATACCACCACCCACACAACCAACCCCCCAAATAAAATCCTAACTAAAAAAAACCTAAGCTCCCCATTGCCCTTAAAAGGGCATTTAGCTCTATTGCTGCCCAACCCCTAACCTAAAAATAAAACCCACCCAATAAACCCTTAAAAAAACTAACACTAACCCCTGAAGATCCACTTACAGTTTTGAAGAGCCGACATCCATCCTCAACGAAGCAGGGAGAAGTCTTCAGCGAAGCGGCAAGAAGTCCTCAACGAAGCCGGGAGAAGTCTTCATCCAAGCCGGCAGAAGTGTTCCTCCATTCGGGCAGAAGTCTTCATCCAGACGGCATCTTCTATATTCATCCATCCGGCGCGGAGCGGCTCCATCTTCAAGACATCCGACGCGGAACATCCTCTTCTTTCCGACGACTAACGACGAATGAAGGTTCCTTTAAATGACGTCATCCAAGATGGCGTCCCTTGAATTAAAGGTGAAAAATTCCTATTGGCTGATGCAATCAGCCAATAGGATTGAGCTTGCATTCTGTTGGCTGATTGGGGGGCTTTTTTATTTTGATAGGGCTATTAGATTAAGTGTAATTAGTTTAAATATCTGATAATTTGTTTTTTTATTTTGTGTAATTTAGTGTTTGTTTTTTTTTGTAATTTAGGTAATTGTATTTAATTTAGGTAATTGATTTAATTGTAGTGTAAGTTTAGGTGTTAGTGTAACTCAGGTTAGGTTTTATTTTACAGGTAAATTTGTATTTATTTTAGATGGGTAGTTATTAAATAGTTAATAACTATTTAGTAACTATTTTACCTAGTTAAAATAAATAATAACTTGCCTGTAAAATAAAAATAAACCCTAAGCTAGATACAATGTAACTATTAGTTATATTGTAGCTATGTTAGGGTTTATTTTACAGGTAAGTATTTAGTTTTAAATAGTGATTATTTAGTTATTAATAGTAGTTTTTATTTAGATTTATTTTAATTATATTTAAGTTAGGGGGTGTTAGGGTTAGACTTAGGTTTAGGGGTTAATAAAATTAGTATAGTGGCGGCGACGTTGGGTGCGGCAGATTAGGGGTTAATAAATGTAGGTAGGTGGTGGCGATGTTAGGGGCGGCAGTTGAAGGGTTAATATTATTGTCCGTGATGTCGGGGGCTGCAGATTAGGGGTTAATAAGTGTAATATTAGTAGTGTTTAGACTCGGGGTTCATGTTAGGGTGTTAGGTGTAAACATAAATTTAGTTTCCCCATAGGAATCAATGGGGCTGCGTTACGGTGCATTACGCTGCTTTTTTGCAGGTGTTAGGCTTTTTTTCAGCCGGCTCTCCCCATTGATGAGCATGCATGAGCACGTACAACCAGCTCACTGCTAACTTAAGCAGCGCTGGTATTGGAGTGCGGTATGGAGCAAAAGTTTGCTCTACACTCACTTCTTGCCTAGTAACGCCGGGTTTAGGAAAACCTGTAATACCAGCGCTGTAGGTAAGTGAGCAGTGACAATAACGTGCAAGTTAGAACCGCACCCCTCTTACCGCACAACTCGTAATCTAGCCATAATTTTGATGTACAAAATAAAAACGAACAGCCCCTTTAATGAATTAAAGGGACATTTCAACTGTTTCACATTTAGTCTGAATCATGTTCATTGTTAATTAATAATATACGGGTAGATTACGAGTTTTGCGTTATGGTGAACAAGCAGCGTTATGGCTCTTTTTCACTACCGCTGGTATTAACGGTGTTGTAGGTATAGCTGTACCGCACACCTTTTTGGCCGTCACGCAACGTAACTACCGCACCTTTCAAAAAGTCCTTTTCCAATGGGATTTCCATAGCGCCGGTATTATGAGTTTGCCTGTCTGGCCAAAATGTGAGCGGTACAGCCTATAACTACAAGATCTTTACCGCCACTTGAAAGTCAGTAGTTATGGGTTTTACGTTACAAAGCTGTACCATAAAACTCATAACTAAAGTGCTACAAAGTACACTAACACCCATAAACTACCTATTAACCCCTAAACCAAGGCTCTCCCGCATCGCAAACACTATATTAAAATTATTAACCCCTAATCTGCCGCTCCGGACATCGCCGCCACTATAATAAACATATTAACCCCTAAACCGCCGCATTTCCGCATCAAAAACACTAGTTAAATATTATTAACCCCTAATCTGCTGCCCCCAATGTCGTTGCCACCTACATACACTTATTAACCCCTAATCTGCTGTCCCTAACATCGCCACAACCTACATTACTGTTATTAACCCCTAATCTGCTGCTCCCAAAATCGCTGCCACCTAACTACACTTATTAACCCCTAATCTGCTGCCACCAATGTTGCCGCCACTATACTAAAGTTATTAACACCTAAACCTAACCATAAGTCTAACCCTAACGTAACCCTAACCCTAACACCCACTAACTTTAACATAATTAAAATAATTCCAAATAAAAATTACAATTAATACATAAATTATTCCTATTTAAAAATAAATAAGCTGTAAAATAAAACCTAAGCTAGCTACAATATAACTAATAGTTATATTGTATCTAGCTTATGTTTTATTTTTATTTCACAGTTAAGTTTGTATTTATTTTAACTTAGTTGATTAGTTAGTAAATAGTTATTAACTATTTACTAACTATCTAGCAAAAATAAATACAAATTTACCTGTCAAATAAAACCTAACCTGTCTTACAGTTAAACCTAACATTACACTAAAATTAAAGAAATTAAATTAAAAAAATACATTTATCTAAATTACAAAAAATAGTAAACACTAAATTACACAAAATAAAAAAATAAATTATCAAAAATAAAAACGAATTACTCATAATCTAATAGCCCTAGCAAAATAACCCCCCCCCCCCGAGAAAATTATAAAACCCCTAGCCTACACTAAACTGCCAATATCCCTTAAAAGGGCCTTTTGCGGGGCATTGTCCCAAAGAAATCAGTTCTTTTACCTGTAAAAACAAAATACAAACACCCCCCAACAGTAAAACCAACCACCCACACAACCAACCCCCCTCAAAATAAAAACCTACCTAAAAAACCTAAGCTCCCCATTGCCCTGAAAAGGGCATTTGGATGGGCATTGCCCTTAAAATGGCATTTAGCTCTTTTACGGTGCCAAAAGTCCCTAATCTAAAAATAAAACCCACCCAATAAACCCTTAATAAAAACTAACACTAACCCCCGAAGATCCACTTACAGACAGTTTGTGAAGACCCGACATCCATCCTCATCCAGTCGGGAGAAGTCTTCATCCAAGCGGCAAGAAGTTCTTCTTTTTTATTTTGTGTAATTTAGTGTTTATTATTTTTTGTAATTTAGATAAATGTATTTTTTAAATTTATTTAATTTTATTGTAATGTTAGGTGTTAGTGTAACTCAGGTTAGGTTTTATTTTACAGGTAAATTTGTCTTAATTTTAATTAGGTAGCTAGTAAATAGTTAATAACTATGTGCAGCGTTATATAACATTATTTTTTAAGTTTACTATCCCTTTAAAGCTAATCTTCAGATGCTCATCTGCTGCCCTAAAGACATTTACAGCATGAAATAAATGGTTAACAAATTTCCATTAATGAACAAAAGTTGTCTAAACAAAATGACCCCATGAACTAACCTTGTTTTGTCTGTGCACAGATGAAATGATATTTGACATTACAGGGACAATAAACTTGGGTCTAAAAAGTGTGGATTTTCTAATTCTCAGAGCTGCAAATGCACAGTTCAGATTTCTCAAGGCTAACCCTGGTACACATCTTACTCTGAATGGCTTTAATTAATAACAACTGTAAAACAATGTATTTTATGCTAAGATTATGACTATGGCTAGCCTTGCAGACTCAAGCTCCGATTGACTCCTTCAAATAAGGCAAATGGTGGGTTGAGTTTTAGCTATTGAAAAGCAACTGCAGCAAACAAGATGTTAATCTTTTCATTATATACTCTCCCTCTCCTTGGTCATTACAAATGCATCTGCAAAATCAAAGATTGAGGCATTGATAGACCATGAAGCAGAAAGCAATTTATTATTACAGGTACAAAATTCTTTATCTAAACTACTTGGGACTGAAAAGGTTTAGATTCGGGATAGTTTGGATTTCAGAATATTTGTATATCTGTATCTGCATCTGTAAAATGGAACAGCTTGGAGAGGGGGTGGGATCAATTGTAAACAACAATATCTTTTGTCATTAGGCAATGTTTACTTGTCATAATACATCTTATACATACAACATAAAGGTAGATTTATATCATTTTTATACATTTGTATACATAGTACCCTCAGAAGGATAACACAGTACTGTAATCAGAAAGGTAATAGTTGATGTTTTAAATAAAAGCAATTGTTTGCATTTTAGAACACAAATGTATGCAAGCAAAGAAGATTGTGATGTACTAGCATGGAAAATGGTAATGTTTTAATAATTTTATTTAAAAAAACATATCTATAAAAAAGTTTGTATTTAAAGGGACAGTAAGGTTATAATTAGACATTCATGATTTAGACAGAGCATACTATTTTAAACAACTTTCCAATGTACCTATATTATTTAATTTGCTTCCTTCTCTTGTTATCCTTTGCTGAACAATTTATCTAGGTAAGCTAAGGAGCAGCAAAGAACCTAGGTTCTAGCTGCTGATTGGTGGCTGCATATAGATAACAATTGTCATTGGTAGGGATGGGCGAATGTTTCTAAAAATTCGAAATTTAAAACGAATTTTGATACATTTGTTAGTTTGATTCAAATTTTGAATGTTTATATAACATTCTAACATTCTATTTTCGAATTTTCGTTTTTGAATTTTTCATTAAAATTCAAAAATATTCGTTCGAATAATAGAATGTTTAGCTATGTATTCATACAATTTCGAAATGTAATATTCGAATTTGAATGTGACATTCAAATTCAAAATAGTATTTCTAGTCTACAACTGTGTTTAATAAATGTAATATTCGAATTTGAATGCTACATTCGAATGTCACATTCGAATTTGAAATAGTATTTCTAGTCTAATACTGTGTTTTAAATGTAATATTCGAATTCGAATGTCACATTCGAATTCGAATGTCACATTCGAATTTGAAATAGTATTTCTAGTTTACAACTGTGTTTAATAAATGTGATATTCGATTTCAAATGTAATATTCAATTCGAATGGGATATTCGATTTGAATGTGACATTCGAATTCGAAATAGTATTTCTAGTCTAATACTGTGTTTTATAAATGTAATATTTAAATTTGAATGTGATATTCGATTTGAATGTGACATTCGAATTCGAAATAGTGTTTCTAGTCTACAATTGTGTTTTATAAATGTAAAATTCAAATTCGAAAATGACATTCGAATTCGAATGTGATATTCGAATTCGAATGTGACATTCGAATTCGAATGTGACATTTGAAAACTGTAAATAACATTCGAAAATCGAATTTTTAAGAATTTTCGTTCTTATCAACATTCTATTATGTAAATCGAATTTCTACAATAACATTCATTCTAGCATTCGAATTTAAATATAAACACATTCGCCCATCCCTAGTCATTGGCTCACCCATGTGTTCATTTAGGAACCAGTAGTGCATTGCTGCTCTTTCAACAAATGATAGAAAGAGAATGAAGCAAATTTGATAATAAAAGTAAAGCAGAAAGTTGTTTAAAATGATATATTCTACCTAAATCATAAAATAAATTTTAAGGTTTCATGTCCCTTTAATATAATTTGGATTTTGGAATTCTGTATTTGAGAATTTGTAACTGTATATCCAGTTTGTTAACTACAAAAATATATCACATACTTATATCAAACTATAAAACAACTCTATAATTTAGCAGTAATGTATGCAAACAAGAGATCATTAAATGCATACATTCCATATGTTTTCTATTTCCTCTGATTTTATTTTGTTGGAAAGAATATATAGTTTATATTATTAGATCAATATTTGTATTTACCATTTTGCACAAATCTCAATAACTGTTTTGCAGTGGAAGTAGCAACATTTTTTTTTTTCTTGCTTCCAAAATATTTTCTATTATTTATTGGATTCTGTGGCTCATAGCCCTGCATTTTCTTCTGCGAGAATCAAGGGAATTTTAAATCTGACCAGCTATTTCTAAAGGTTCTTTATGGGCAGTAAAATCTCAAAAACCACAAATTACCATTGAAGAGGGGCTGGCTCCAGCAAGCCACCCACCCCCCTTAAATTTTGAAATTTACAGCATCTGTGTCAATAAACATTTCTCCAGCCCACTATAAGACAAAATTTAGCATGAATACACCCCACACAAAATAAGCTGCACGAGGCAAGGCGCACACTCCTGTAATTACATTTAAAAATTATTCTATTAGTGTAATTAGACAGTTCAATCTATTTTCTTAAAAACAGAAAAATAAAACTTACTCCTTGAAAAACAAAACCGCAAAAAAAATAAGGAAAAAAAAAACAAACTCTGAGTGATTACGAGTTTTTTTTTTCTCTCTTGTGTGCGAGAATAGAATCCTCTGTACCCTGTAGATATAGTTAATCAGTTTTATTGTGAAGGCACCTATATCTGCAAATCATTATTTAAATAAACATAAGCGAGACAGTTCCCTTACACATAGAGATTACTTTGTTGGAACGTCTGCAGGACAATAGTAACAAATAATCCTATATATGTTTAAAGGGACATGAAACCCAATTTTTTTCTTTCATGATTTAGAAAGAGCATACAATTATAAACAACTTTCTAATTTACTTCTATTATCTATTTTGCTTCAATCTCTTGATATTCTTTGCTGAAAAGCATATCTAGATATGCTTAGTAGCTGCTGATTGGTAGCTGCACATAGATGCCTCCTGTGATTGGTTCACTGTGTGCATTGCTATTTCTTCATTAAAGTATATCTAAAGAATAAAGCAAATTAGGTAGTAGAAGTAAATTGGAATGTTGTTTAACCCCTTAACGACTGAGGACGTGCAGGGTACGTCCTCAGAAAAAAGGCAGTTAATGCCTGAGAACGTACCCTGCACGTCCTCAGTGTGGAAAGCAGCTGGAAGCAATCCTGCTCGCTTCCAGCTGCTTTCCGGTTATTGCAGTGATGCCTCGATATGGAGGCATCCTGCAATAACCTTTTTAAGTCATCCGGTGCAGAGAGAGCCACTCTGTGGCCCTCTCTGCACCGGAGATCGGTGGCTACCTGCGTTGGTGGGTGGGAGCCGGACCGGGAGGCGGGTGGCGGCCATCGATGGCCATGTGGATCTGAAGGGGGGCGGGATCGTGGGCGGGGGTGGCTGGGGGCGCGCACGGGCGCGCGCGCGCGTGCACGGGAGGGTGGGGGCGGGCGCGTGCACGGGGAGGGAGCGGGTGGGAACCGCTACACTGCAGAAAATGGGGAAATAAAAAATATAATAAACAATAAAATCTAAACAATCAGCAAGGTGGTAGGGGTTTGTTTGTGGGGGGTGGGGGGTTGGGGGAAGCTACACTACAGAAAAAAACAAAAAAAAACCAAAAAAAGCACTTTTTATTGTAAACTGGGTACTGGCAGACAGCTGCCAGTACCCAAGATGGCCCCCAATAAGGCAGAGGGGAGGGTTAGAGAGCGGTTTTGGGGGGGATCAGGGAGGTTGGGGGCTAAGGGGGGGATCCTACACAGTAGCATATGTAAATATGCTAAAAAAAAATTTCATTTTTTTTTAAAAACCCTTTTATTTTAGTACTGGCAGACTTTCTGCCAGTACTTAAGATGGCGGGGACAATTGTGGGGTGGGGGAGGGAAGGGAGCTGTTTGGGAGGGATCAGGGGGTGGGATGTGTCAGATGGGAGGCTGATCTCTACACTAAAGCTAAAATTAACCCTGCAAGCTCACTACAAACTCCCTAATTAACCCTTTCACTGCTAGCCATAATACACGTGTGAGGCGCAACAGGATTTAGTGGCCTTCTAATTACCAGAAAGCAACGCCAAAGTCATATATGTCTGCTATTTCTGAACAAAGGGGATCCCAGACAAGCATTTACAACCATTTGTGCCATAATTGCACAAGCTGTTTGTAAATGATTTCAGTGAGAAACCTAAAATTGTGAAAAATTTTACGTTTTTTTTAATTTGATCGCATTTGGCGGTGAAATGGTGGCATGAAATATACCAAAATGTGCCTAGATCAATACTTGGGGTTGTCTACTACACTACACTAAAGCTAAAATTAACCCTACAAGCTCCCTAAAAGCTCCCTAATTAACCCCTTAACTGCTGGGCATGATACACTTGTGGTGCGCAGTGGCATTTAGCGGCCTTCTAATTACCAAAAAGCAACGCCAAAGCCATATATGTGTGCTATTTCTGAACAAAGGGGATCCCAGAGAAGAATTTACAACCATTTATGCCATAATTGCACAAGCTGTTTGTAAATGATTTCAGTGAGAAACCTAAAGTTTGTGAAAAAATTTGTGAAAAAGTGAACAATTTTTTGTATTTGATCGCATTTGGCGGTGAAATGGTGGTATGAAATATACCAAAATTGGCCTAGATCAATACTTTGGGATGTCTACTAAAAAAAAATATATACATGTCAAGGGATATTCAGGGTTTCCTGAAAGATATCAGTGTTCTAATGTAACTAGCGCTAATTTTGGAAAAAAATGGTTTGGAAATAGCAAAGTGCTACTTGTATTTATGGCCCTATAACTTGCAAAAAAAGCAAAGAACATGTAAACATTGGGTATTTCTAAACTCAGGACAAAATTTAGAAACTATTTAGCATGGGTGTTTTTTGGTGGTTTTAGATATGTAACAGATTTTGGGGGTCAAAGTTAGAAAAAGTGTGTTTTTTTTCCATTTTTTCCTCATATTTTATAATTTTTTTTATAGTAAATTATAAGATATGATGAAAATAATGGTATCTTTAGAAAGTCTATTTAATGGCGAGAAAAACGGTATATAATATGTGTGGGTACAGTAAATGAGTAAGAAGAAAATTACAGCTAAACACAAACACCGCAAAAATGTAAAAATAGCCTTGGTCCCAAACGGACAGAAAATGGAAAAGTGCTCTGGTCACTAAGGGGTTAAAATTGTATTCTCTAACTGAATCATGAAAGAAAATGTTTGGGTATAGTGTCCCTTTAATATAGCACTGATCAAGGCTGATTGAAAAAAAATAATTCAAAATGTGACACTAATACTCAAACATTATCATACTACTAATTACAGGGACTGTTTATCCAAAATCTTTCTCTCCTTTAATTTGTTCCCAATAATTACCTGCTGGTTTGTATTAAATTATTTACAAATAGTTCCTTAGCCTTTATATTGTTATTTGAAATAACTGATTTAGCCTGTTGTATATCTACCTATACTGAAAGTTTCTATACCTAGGTATAAACTATTGACAAACTATGTAAACACAGCTAGCAGAGGAAATTACATTCACAGTGGGAGGTGGGGAGATAAACTCTAAAGTGTTCATTTTTAATTGTTCTTTCTAAAGTACAGAGACAGAAATAAAAAAGAGAAGCATTTGAGTGATAAGATAACAAGATATGATCTGTCAGCAAGCCAAGCCTATTTTGATGGGGCACATGCAGATCCAAGAGGTGCCATCTACTCTGATTTTCCAAGATAGAGCATTTTTTACATGTCACACATGCACCAGTCAGAGCAAGTAGAATGCTAAAACTTAAGTGTAATTAAAGGGATACGGAGATCAAAATGAAACTTTCTTGATTCAGAAAGAGATTAGAGTTTTAAAATAATGTTCCAATTTATTTCTGAGTTTCCTGCTCAGACAAGATTCTCTAACAACAGTCAGTCAGTATTGCAGGGTTCATTACAAGATATTCTACGTGTTACCTTGGTAGCTGTGCAAAATAAGAAGTTTAAAAAAAGTGCATTGAAAATACGAATTAAACATCATAATAAAATACACGACAAAGTTATTAATAGTGCGCATAAAAAATGACTAATCTAAATGAAAATTTAAATTACACAGTAAAATTCTTATTTAAAATATGCAGAAAAATGTATATTTAATGTGCATTCTATTTTTAAAATGCAAAAGTGAAATCATACTGAAAAAGTACAAAAGTCGACGTGCTTATTACACATTAATGAAACTATTGATCCTGCACTTCTATGTATTTTACCCCACAAAATTTTTTAGACATAGTAGAAGTACCGATTGGGACCCACAGAGCATTGCCAGTCCATAGTTGAAACTGTCCCTGCCCCAATCAGCAGCGCTAGCAGCATGACCCAGCGGTATAACTAGTGCTGCTGATTGGGGCCAAGGCAGTTTCCGCTCGGTTCCCGAACTGTACTTCTACTTTGTGCGGCTTTAACACATAGAGGAGAAGGGTCACTAGTATTAAAATTACATAATTTAATGAATTAGAGCATGTCATTTTTTGACTGTAATAGCCCTTTAACATACACTGGTAACAGCACAAATTGATTTGTACTTGCTTTAACTATAACATTGTTATTATCCGTGCCAGGTGCTCCCTGTCACATTCAATCTTTCCTGCAAGATTCTGCTTAATTACTTTTTATGGGAGCCCACTTGATTGAACTTCCAGGTTCAGACCCCTTTTTTTTAAAAACTGAGTGAGGTCTGCATATGCAAGGGTCATTGTGATGATTTATGCAAAGATTCTGTGGAAACAGCCTTTCAAAACATCTGGGTCTATTGCTGTAACTGATTTCTACTGCCCACATCTTTTACATTACTTTTCTATAGCCACTACAGCAAAAAAAAATTTCAGTATAGGTGGTGGTTTCAAAATAGAAAAGTAGCTATTTCAAATGACAAAATAAATGTACATCTTCTATTTGCAAATAATTTAATGCCCTTAATAATACATTAAAGAGAAGACAATGTTAAAGTACTATATCCCTTTAAGTGCTATAACTAAAATTAGGATGCATAGAATTTTGTAGTAAATTTGTGATGCTTGGTCAATTAAATATTGCTTACTGTGTATGTCAGGGGTCTCAAACTGGCCTCATGCAGCCCACAACCTATTTTTTGCGGTTCACAACAAAATTATTATAATATTCTTATTACTTAAAGAGCGAGTGCGTTTAATGTTAGGGTTGTGCATGCGTGCAACCTCTATTCAGCTCTAGATTGCAGTAACTGTTTCCCTTTGTTCCAGCATTGCGATTCACTCGTCGTATAGTGAGCAGCTGCGCTACGGTAGTAATTTCATTAAAACCCCTGAGACTTTAACGAGCCTCATTGTTATTAAAAAAAAAGCAAACACAAACATAGATAAGTGCATAATGATTTATTTGGCATATGCAGCACTTCTTTATATGATAAACCAGTAATGTATTAAGTACATAAGAAACAAAGATTATGTAATCATTTTTTCTATTCTCTATAACCTGATATTTAAGTGCTTCTAGTTGGACAAACAATGGTCCCTGATGAAGTGCATGTGCGCATGTGCGAAACGCGTCAGTACATTGGGAGCATACCATCAATTTGTTTGTTCTACATAGAATAAATCTTTGACCGTTTTATTAAGCAAGGACTAATTTGCCCCTTTTTTTCCTCCCATATACTTCTTTATATATGTTTATTACTATGGCAGCACTAATTTCACACATCATTATTGCCCATTCCTTTCCATAATTTTGTCTTCAACTAAAATCACATACTTTATATTTGATAAATAAATATTTATATATATATATATATTATTATTATTATTATTATTATTTTTATCTGAGAGAGCAACCAGATGAAGTGTTTGTGTTGCCTTCTTCAAAGCATTAGACCACGTGTCATGAAGCCAGAATAAGTTACTTAGGGGTTACAGAACGCAATCTTTTGAAACGTATACAGTTATAGCAATCACCACTGCTGTGTTTAGCAATGGCAAGATATGTAGATAGTGTGAGGCCCACGTGAGTTTCACTTGTATGGAAAATGGCCCGAGACTCAAATGAGTTTGACACCCCTGGTGTATGTGAATATTGTTAGAGCTATAAACTAATTGATTAGTAGACAGCTCACTGTTATCTTGCATTGTATTTGAAAAAATAATTTTCTCAAATAGTAGATTATATTGTACTGTGTAGTGAATCTCTGCACTGTTGGTAAAACAATTGATGGTAAACAGAATTGGGTTTGTTTGTTTTTGCTGTTCCAGAGTCAATGATGCCCATTTAGCCTTTACAGAATAAGCCAAAATCTTCAATACAGGCAGTTTTCTTTTAGGGTATTTAAGATCCACCTGTGGCCTGAAAATGACTGCTCAGTATGCTGGCTGAGTGGGTTTGTCTGACACCTTGTAACACACGCACAGTCACCTAAGCCGCAAATCACATTTCCGTCAAGTGGTGGCAGCAGAGCTCCCCAGATCCAAATCTAGTATTAACAGAAAAAAATAAAAAGCCACTGTAAATTGTTCGGGGAAACAAGTCTGAGGCATAATAGATTGATTTTAATATCTTCATCAAAGGTTTTGCTAGATAATTAAAATGCCATACTGATGCATAAAACTATATGTTCTATAAGATTTTCAAATATTTTCTATTTATCGTACTAGCAGAATTTTATTAGTATGTTAGTAGTATGTTAGTATTTTTCTGACTAATGCAGTGATTCAGAGTTTAAGTCTCATGTCAGCTCCTTCTGTTTTCTGATGTTTTATATCACTAGGGTTTAAGCATAAGAATGAAATAATTCTCTCTAAACAAAATCTGATTGGTTGACTTAAAAAGTAATGCACTCAGTACTGCAGACACACAGTTATATTTGTATCACAATAATGTTTTATGGCAGGCACTCCCAAGACAAAGAAAAAAGCATCCTAAATCCACCACGTATCTCTTATGTAGGTGACTTTTCTAGGCATGTGCAATTAGAGAGAAATAAATCAGATAGCTTCCTTAAACTCAAACATTTAAAGGGACAGTGAAGTCAAAATTAAACTTTCAGGATTTCATGTTTTCATGGTATCATTTGTTGAAAAGCATATGTAGGAAAACTCAGGGGCAATAATGCACTACTGATAGCTAGCTGGTGATTGGTGGCTACACTCATATGGCTCACTGACCTAAAGCACTCTGCTTTGCTGGTCTATGGGCGCTTTTCCACGCCAACACTCGCAGGGGCAGCTCTTGTGAAATTCTATTAAAAAAAGGAGGGAGAGGTACAAAGGGAGAAACCATTGTGTTTTAAAACTTGAATTTTACGCCTGATACAAAATAAATTACGCTATTTTCAGTGCACTGTACCTTAAATTCACTGTCACACAAAACAGATCTGTAGTGTGAAAATGTTTATAGAATTACTTTGGGATTTGAAAGAAAATTTCATAGTCGCCCATGGAACGCCTATGTTCAGACCATTTCACACAAAAAAAAAGGGACAGTCAACACCAGAATTTTTGTTGTTTAAAAAGAATAATAATCCCTTTATTACCCATTCCCCAGTTTTGCATAACCAACACTGTTCTAGAAATACACTTTTTACCTAAGTGATTACCTTCTATCTAAGCTTCTGCAAATGCCCCTTATGTCAGTTTTTTTGGGGACTTGACAATCCCTTTAAGCTTTATATTTTGTACTTATAAGTAGGACTTTCTATGTGTTTTTTGCATATCCAGTGTACTTAAATTACTATTTACGCTGTGCATATTTAATACAATTTATTCCTGTGTAATTTACATACACATTTTACGTTTTTGCTAAAATACGATTTTTGGTGAACAACTTTGTTATTATTTTTTATGCACCTTAACAATACAGTTTTTTCCCTGTGCATTTTTGTGTGAATGGTTCAATTAGTCATTTTGTAAGATTTTAAAATTACAAATTTTATTCTGCACTTTTGTAATGTATGCATCTCCTTCCAATACAAACATGCAGTATGCGCCCCTTAGCGAGACACCCTATTTTCAAGGTAAAATGTGTTTTTTTGTTTATATAGAATCTCACAGTCCAGAGAACTTTATAGAATCGCCCCTTAAGTGAGATTACTAAAGGAGTCTCATCAGTATTGTGAGGCACAGCAAACAATTTTAGAGAGGCTAATTTTAACTTGTGAGCTGTTTATCTAGCTAAACATGATTCTGGATGTGTAGGAGAGACACCTTACAATATAATGCGCAAAACAAAAAGCCCACAATGAATGGTTTTGTGAGATTTCTCTCCATGCTGGCAGGTGTTTAATCATCAGACCCCAGGTTTGTTCAGCTAGTTTCCAGTAGTGCACTGCTGTGCTGAAAATGATTTTAACTATGTGTTTAAGGGGTTAAACAATAGTTTTATACAAGTGATAGTACAATCATAAAATGATCTAAAACAGAATATTTTGTTTTATTATTATAGAACTTTTAAGCACTATTTTATTCCTCTGGATGAACAAACTTTCGGTATTCATGGAATAAAAAAGTTAAGGATAAAAACTGTCATGGAATTAAAAAAAAAAAAAAAGCCTGGGATATACATAAGACTATTTTGAGAATTGATTAAGCCTAGCTATATAGTTTATTATTAATAATAATAATAGTAATAATAATAATAATAATAATAATAATAATAGTAATAATAATTTATCTTTCTTATTAAATTTGATTTGCTCTTTTTTATATCCTTTGTAGAATATTAAATTGATAGGTTATTAAGACCTCAGGAGCGTGCATGTGGCAGCAGTGTTTGCAACATTATGTATGGCTGCTACAAACATTATTGCAAAATATCGCTGCCATAGATTGCTAAATATATGTGCACACTCCTGAGATTTCTCAGGTTTACTGTTCAATAAAGGATACACAGATGACAAAGCCAATTTGATTAAATAAGTAAACTGGAAAGATTTTTGTTTTTTTAATTGCATGATCTATTTAACCATGCATGTTTAATGTTGACTGTTCTGTCCCTTTAATACTACATACGATGTACTGAAAAATCTTTAAAACAGACTTTTATGATTTAGTTAGCCAATGTTTCTAACAAATAACCTCTGACAAATATGGTATTTCCGTTGCCCCAAAAGAGGCTGCAGTGCACCCTGTAGTTATCAAGTATCTGACCCTGCTACATGCTGCACAGCAATTGCTTCATTGAAGGATCTAATTTATATCTGTCCCTTATTGACTACAGATAACATATACACACGGAAAAGGTTTTCAAGAAGTTTGTCCCTGGATTGCAAAAGCATTCAAACCATTTGATTTGTATGCAGATCTTGCAATGTGTTTTGTTTACTGGTGATATTAATCCTATGCATTTACTGGACAAATATGGCAATGTCCCTTTACATATATGATGCTAAATAAAATACAAAAAGACATGTCCTATACAAAGGTTTCTCAGATCATTGGCATAATATTTTTCCTCTAACATGGCTGGAGTTTATTAACTATAAGGTATCAGTGTCAATTTAACCAACAGAATAGATTTCTTAGGGTTAAACTTCAGGTCTATTCTCATCAGCCTTGGCACTACCTATTCATTGTTGAGTTGATACAGTACCACAATAGAGAGGAAACAGATGAGGTTTGAATACAGGTCTGATTATGCCTTTTGTAAAGGTTCCACAATTTAATCATACAAAAGTTCCTGATTACAAGAGGAAAATGAGAACGAGACTCATACAGTCTGTTTAAGTAACAAAAAACCTGATCTAAGCTTGGAGAATTAATAATTAATTTCTTAGGACAGGAAATCTGCTTAAAAATAAGGATTAAGGAAAACAGGTAATTCTTAGCAAAGGGGAGGAGTGCAAACTATAAAAATAAACAATCCACTAACAACAGGAGACTTTAATCTGACACCCTGCCCTATCCAATGTCCCTGTCTTTGCTTAGGGCAATTAAAATGTTGCCCCTGTGATCCAGTTAAGTCTAAATCAGCCATCATATTTCATAAGAGCCAAGTGGGGTGTAGGGATCATAACAGCATTTTTTTTTTTTTTACTTTGCCTGCAGAGGGAGAGCTATATTATGGCATTGTTGACCGTACAGCAGGTGCAGGCTGGTTACTGATTACTGGGCCAGTGGTCATCATTTTGGATGGCTAATGTAATTTATTAGCGCATAGACATGGTCAGAAATTGGTTTCACTCAAAAGCTCAGTATTAGGATAGTTTTTATTCTAGTACCACTTTTTTTGTTCAGTTGTATTCAGCGGCATTGCTCTGCCACTTCAGTTAGCACCCCACTTCATCATGGGTCTTGTACTCTCGGAAAAACCATCCTGTTACTGTTGGAACTAAAAGACAGTGGAGTGGCCTGTTTAGAAGTGAGTCTTTGTATTTTGGGTAGACATGATCACTCAAGGAGTTACAGCCAGATTGATCCCAAAGTGAATATACATTTTAGTAGTGCATGATACCCCTTTCATCTTCAGATATAATTAAAGGGACACTAAATCCAAAATTATTCTTTCATGATACAGATAGAGAATGCATTTTTAAACAGCATTCCAATTTACTTCTATTATCTAATTTGCTTCATTCTTTAGATATCCTTTGTTGAAGAAATAGCAACGCACAAAGGTGAGCCAATCACACAAGGCATCTATGTGCAGTCACCGATTAGGAACTACTGAGCCTATCTAGAAATGAAGCAAATTAGATAATAGATGTAAATTAGAAAGTTGATTAAAATTGCTTGTTCTGTCTGAATAATGAAATATTTTTTTGGGGTTTCATGTCCCTTTAAAGGGACATTCTAGCCCAATGTACATCAATGTGTTTCAAATTTCAATAGATGCATTTTTGCAAAAATGTTGCATCAGCTAAAATGTTTTTAGCAAGAGCTATCACTGATTTTAGTGTGAGCTTTTACTGTACATGTGCACGTGAAGCACATCTAAATATGCTTCATGCACCAGCAATTTAAAGGTACATCAAACTGCTAGGTACAACTACAATAGCATGATTACTACTCACAATACTATGTTTTTTTTACAATTTTAATAACATTCCAATTTACTTCTATTATCTAATTTGCTTCATTCTTTCGATAATCCTTTGTTGAAGAAATAGCAATGCACATGGGGAGCTAATCACACAAGGCAGCTATGTGCTTCCACCAATCAGCAGCTACTGATCATATCTAGATATGCTATTCAACAAAGGATATGAAGAGAATTAAGCAAATTAGATCATTGAAGTAAATTGGAAAGTTGTTTAAAATTGTATGCTCTTTCTAAATCATGAAAGAAAAAAATTGGGTTTCATGTCCCTTTAAGCCAAAGTACAAGGTACAGCTATCAAATAGCTGTTAACACTGATCTGTGAAAGTGCACTGCTTCTTACATAGGGTACAACAATACGGGAGCTACAACATGGCGGCACCCAGTACAAAGAAGCAGCAAAGCTTTACCAACTGGCTTCTGTAATGGATTACAATAAGAGAAAAGTAGTATATTGGAAAAATGCTCATATTCAAAAGTAAAATAAAGAATTAGTGTACTCCAGTCAGGTTTGCGCACATAGTCTGACAGGAAGTGCACTAATTCTTCAAATGCACTAACCTGCATGAACTATATTAATGTGCGTTATGTATTCATTAAGAATAGAATATTATATAGCATTAAAAAAGTATTAATAATTAATTTAAATAATTATTATTTACTAGTCCTAAAGCCTGTAACACGGGCCATTTTTTGCAGTACAGCGGTTCCTCCCCTTGCTCTCTCTCTATCCCCCCTCTCTTTTGCTCTTTCCCCCCTCTCTTTTGCTCTCTATCTCCCCCTCTCTTCTGCTCTCTCTCTACCCCTCTCTCTATTTTGCTCTCTCTCACCCCTCTCTTCTGCTCTCTCTCTCTCCCCCTCTCTATTTTGCTCTCTCTCCCCCTCTCTTTTGCACTCTCTTTCTCTCCCCCTCTATTTTGCTCCTTCTCCCCCTCTCTTTTGCTGTCTCTCTCCCTCTCTTTTGCTCTCTATATCCCCCCTCTTTTGCTCTCTCTCTCTCCCCCTCTCTTTTGCTGTACCTCTCCCTCTCTTTTGCTGTCTCTCTCCCCCTCTCTTTTGCTCTCTCGCTCCCCCCTCTCTTTTGCTGTCCCTCTCCCTCTCTTTTGCTGTCTCTCCCCCCCTCTCTTTTGCTGTCTCTCTCCCCCTCTCTTTTGCTCTCTCGCTCTCCCTCCTCTCTTATGCTCTCTCTCTCTCTCCCCCTCTCTTTTGCTCTCTCTCTCCCCTCTCTTTTGCTCTCTCTCCCCCTCTCTTTCCCCTCCTCTTTCCCCCCTCTTTTTTGTGCTCTCCCCCTCTCTTTGGATCTCTCTCCCCCTCACTTTTGCTCTCTCTCCCCTCTCTTTTGCTCTCTCTCTCTCCCCCTCTCTTTTTCCCCCTCTCTTTTGCACGCTCCCTCTCTCTCCTCTTTTGTACTCTCCCCCTCTCTTTTGCTCTCTCTCCCCTCTCTTTTGCTCTCTTCTCCCCTTTGTCCCTCTCTCTTTTGCTGTCTCTCTCCCTCTCTTTTGCTCTCTCTCCCCTCTCTTTTACTCTCTCTCCCCTCTCTTTCGCTCTCTCTCCCCTCTCTTTTGTTCTCTCTCTCCCCCTCTCTTTTCTCTCTCTCCCCCCCTCTCTTTTCATCCCTCTCTTTTGCGCTCTCTTCCCCTCTCTTTTGCGCTCCCCCCTCTCTTTTGCGCTCTCCCCCTCTCTTTTGCTCTTTATCTCTCTTCACTCTCTTTTGCTCTCCCTCCCCTCACTTTTGTTCTCTCTCTCCCCCCTCTCTTTTGATCTCTCTCTCCCCTCTTTTCCTCCCTCTCTTTTGTTATCTCTTCCCCTCTCTTTTGCGCTCTCCCCCTCTCTTTTGCGCTCTCCCCCTCTCTTTTGCTCTCTCTCCCCCTCTCTTTTGCTGTCACTCTCCCTCTCTTTTGCTCTTTCTCTCCCCTCTCTTTTGCTCTGCCTCTCTCCCCTCCTCTCTTTTGCTCTCTCCCCCTCTCTTTTGCTGTCTCTCTCCCTCTCTTTTGCTCTCTCTCTCTCTCCCTCTCTCTTTCGCCCTCTCTCCCCTCTCTTTTGCTCTTTCTCCCCTCTCTTTTACTCTCTCTCCCCTCTCTTTCGCTCTCTCTCCCCTCTCTTTTGTTCTCTCTCTCCCCCTCTCTTTTCTCTCTCTCCCCCCTCTCTTTTCATCCCTCTCTTTTGCGCTCTCTTCCCCTCTCTTTTGCGCTCCCCCCTCTCTTTTGCGTTCTCCCCCTCTCTTTTGCTCTTTATCTCTCTTCACTCTCTTTTGCTCTCCC
This sequence comes from Bombina bombina, assembly GCF_027579735.1. Classification (NCBI taxonomy): domain Eukaryota; kingdom Metazoa; phylum Chordata; class Amphibia; order Anura; family Bombinatoridae; genus Bombina; species Bombina bombina. The sequence goes on along the minus strand of NC_069499.1, from coordinate 1,481,241,699 downwards.
TCCCCTCACTTTTGTTCTCTCTCTCCCCCCTCTCTTTTGCTCTCTCTCTCCCCTCTTTTCCTCCCTCTTTTTTGTTCTCTCTTCCCCTCTCTTTTGCGCTCTCCCCCTCTCTTTTGCTCTCTCTCCCCCTCTCTTTTGCTGTCACTCTCCCTCTCTTTTGCTCTCTCTCTCCCCTCTCTTTTGCTCTGCCTCTCTCCCCTCCTCTCTTTTGCTCTCTCCCCCTCTCTTTTGCTGTCTCTCTCCCTCTCTTTTGCTCTCTCTCTCTCTCCCTCTCTCTTTCGCTCTCTCTATCCCCCCTCTTTTGCTCTCTCTATCCCCCCTCTTTTGCTCTCTCTATCCCCCCTCTTGTGCTCTCTTTCTCTCCCATTTCTTTTGCTCTCTTTCCCCCCTCTCTTTTAATGTCTCTCTCCCCCTCTCTTTTGCTCTTTCTCTCTCCCTCTCTTTTGCTCTCTCTCTCCCCCTCTCTTTTGCTCTCTCTCTCCCCCCTCTCTTTTGCGCTCTCTCTCTCCTCACTTTTGCACTCTACCCCCTCTCTTTTGCTCTCTCCCCCTCTCTTTTGCTCTCTCCCTTTTCTCCCCCCTCTCTTTTGCTGTCTCTCCCTCTCTTTTGCTCTCTCTCTCTCCCCTCTTTCTTTTGCTCTCCCTCCCCCTCTCCTTTGCTTTCTCTCTCCCTCTCTTTTGCTCTCTCTATGCCCCCTCTCTTTTGAGCTCTACCACGTCATCCACACGGCTCCGCCCGGCCCCGCCCACATCACAGCAGGCGCCGCCTGTGTCAAGCCCGGCCCCCCATCTGCTTCACGCCCGGACCTGCCCACATCACGCTCCCCTCACACCCGGTCGGCCCCAGATGCTTGCCAGATCAGTCTGTTGAAGGCCAGGTGTGTTTGTCCTCACGCAGTCTCTACTGGGCATGACAGCTTTGGATAAACACACTTGGCCTTTTATATTATAGGATGTACTAAAATATTTTTGAAAATCAATAGAATACATATCTGTATATTTTACAATAATTATAATAATTATTAATAATTTTTTCCCCCAAAATTTTAAATGTAGTATTTACTTAAAGTGCCATAAGTTTTAAATCAAATGTGATTGTACTTGAGCAGACGTGTTTAATTTCAACTTGTAATACTCATGCAAAATAACGCGATAATGTTAGTGCACCACTTGTTATAAACAACAATCTTAATTTATTAAATGCACTAACAGATTAGAGAGTGATATATTATTGCATTACCATCTCATTTAATGCCTTATTAATTATTATTATTTGTATGTGTTACGTGATATTATTACTCCCCAAAGTAGTGTTTCACTCACAGGCAGTCTGACATACTGAAAGACAGTTTCATTTACTAGAGTGTAGTCACAATCATTGGAGAACAGTCTAACTTACTGGAGAACAGTCTAACTCACTGGAGAACAGTCTAACTCGCTGGAGAACAGTCTAACTCGCTGGAGAGCAGTCTCACTAGTTCATCATAATCTTAAATGCTTTTCCTATACACACACACACTTTACTCTGTAACTTAAGTATATGTATTTCTTAAAACCACAGACATTTTCCTCCTTTTACTAAATACAATACTGCAAGTGTTAACCCAACTGTTATTCCAGCATGTAAAGAGTGCATACAACATTACATGTTAGAAAAAATAGCTTTCCAAGGCAAATCTCCTGTGCATTAAAATCTAAAGAAGCAAGCAAGACGCCTACCTGCCTGCAGACGCTTCAGTCTGCGGGATATGTTTCAAGTAAAATATTACGTGGGTGTGTGGCTTTTCAGAACGCGTTCAGTTGTCAAAGCAAGTGTGAATACCTAGGACCTTGTAGAAAAAAAGTTAATGTATGATATCCAAATAAGAGAAATGCAACATACAAAACATTCTGTTACTCCCCCACCTTAAATTGTAGAAAGATATATAGATAGATGATAGCTAGATAGATAGATAGATAGATAGATAGATAGATGGCTAGATGGACACACAGACAGACTTAGATAGACAGACAGCTATGTAGATTGATAGATAAATAGATGATAGATAGATAGATAGATAGATAGATGGTAGCTAGATAGATTAAAGATAGATAATTCAGATAGCAGGCATAGTTAGATAGATAGATAGATAGATAGATAGATAGATAGATAGATAGATAGATAGATAGATAGATAGATAGATGGCTAGATGGACACACAGACAGACATAGATAGATAGATAGATAGATAGATAGACAGGCAGACAGACAGCTATGTAGATTGATAGATAAATTGATGATAGATAGATAGATAGATAGATAGATAGATAGATAGATGGTAGCTAGATAGATGAAAGATAGATAATTCAGATAGCAGGCATAGTTAGATAGACAGACAGACAGACAGACTGATAGACAGATAGATAGATAGATAGATAGATAGATGGATAGATAGATAGATAGATAGATAGATAGATAGATAGATCATTAGATAGCTAGATGGACACTTCAGAAGATTAACTTTTTACCAAATATAGTACTGATTATCAAATTACAAATTACATTTATCTCTAGAGCATACTATTTTTTATGTAACCAAATACTGTCAAACAGTACTTTTGGCTAATGCAAAACAAAATAAGAATCCTCTGTAGCCTGTTGGGTGGTTTTAACTTTTTAGAATCTGTTTAATTGAAAATTATTAACGCCACCAATGAAAACTCAGCCTTAGTGAATTGTATAGTCATTAAAGATGCACATTCAGATGGCGACAGTCCTTCATGCCGCTCAGCTATTTTTGTTGCCAAATTCATTCTTGTGCAACAAGATGCTAAAATCTGGATTTGAACAGATTTTAATGTCATGCTGTTGCACAAGAATGAATTTGGCAATGACAATAGCTGAACAGCATTAAAGGGACATGAAACCCAAAAATGTTCTTTTATGATTCAGATAGAGAATACAATTTTAAACAACTTTCCAATTTACTTCTATTATTTAATTTTCTTCCTTCTCTTGTTATCCTTTGCTGAAAGGGTTATTTAGGAATTTTCAGGAGAAATAAAAACTTAGGTTCTAGCGGGTGATTGGTGGCTGCATATATATATACTGATTCTGATTGGCTCACCCGTGTGTTCAGTCATCAACCAGTAGTGATTATTCAACAAAGCATATCAATGGAACAAAGAAAAAATGATCATAAAGGGTCTATTTATCAAAGCGTCAATCTCAGTGCATTCGTCGGTGTCAATACACTCACCAGACATCGCTGACGCGGATCTGAATATGATCCCCCTATTTATCAAAAAAGCCATCAAAAACAAGCACGTCAAGTACGGTGCGAAGAGCATCGGACTGTTGTTAACTAACAATCATCGAAGTAGCGGTTATTCAGGTTTTCCCAACTTTATTTATACCATTTCATTACTGTCCATAAACAAGTACATTTCTCTAAAGCTAATCTTTTATTTTTCAACTGTTAATGTCCAATAAATAGCTACATTTATACCTCAACAAACAATATCTCATACCAAGTTATTTTTATATTTATTTGTTATACAAGAAAATCTGTTATATGATACTTTCACACAAATTAATGTGTATTTGTATTTCTAGAAGTCATGATATGCTTTTATCTCATATTTTTTTTATGATTACTAATACTAGAATTTGTACATATATATTTGCACATACCTCTCTCTCTCTCTCTCTCTCTCTGTCTCTCTCTCTCTCTCTCTCTCTCTCTATTTCTATATACAGTGTATATATATATATATATATCCTATAATATATAATGTCCGAAGCTGTCATGTCCAGTAGAGACTGTGCGAGGACAAACACACCTGGCCTTCAACAGACTGACCTGGCAAGCATCTGGAGCCGACTGGGTGTGAGGAGGGCGTGATGTGGGCCGGGCGTGAAGTAGGCGGGGGGCCGGGCTTGACGTGGGCGGCGCCTGCTGTGATGTGGGCAGGGCTGGGCAGATCCGTGCGGATGACGTGGGAGAACTCAAAAGAGGGGGATAGAGAGAGAGGAAAAGAGGGGGGTAGAGAGAGCAAAAGAGAGGGAGAGAGACAGCAAAAGAGAGGGGGAGGGAGAGCAAAAGAGGGGAGATAGAGAGAGCAAAAGAGAGGGAGAGAGACAGCAAAAGAGAGGGGGGAGAGAGAGTAAAAGAGAGGGGAGATAGAGAGAGCAAAAGAGAGTGGGAGAGAGAGAGCAAAAGAGAGGGGGAGAGCGCAAAAGAGAGGGGAGAGCACAAAAGAGAGGGGAGAGAGAAGGGGGAGTAAGAGAGAGAGCAAAAGAGAGGGGGGAGAGAGAGCAAAAGAGAGGGGGAGAGAGAGAGAGCAAAAGAGAGGGAGAGAGAAAGAGCAAAAGAGAGGGGGAGAAAGACAGCAAAAGAGAGGGGGGAAAGAGAGCAAAAGAAATGGGAGAGAGAGAGAGCACAAGAGGGGGAATAGAGAGAGCAAAGGAGGGGGGATAGAGAGAGCAAAAGAGGGGGGATAGAGAGAGCAAAAGAGAGGGGTAGAGAGAGGGCAAAAGAGAGGGGAAGATAGAGAGCAAAAGAGGGGGGATAGAGAGCGCAAAAGAGGGGAGGATAGAGACAGCAAAAGATAGGGAGAGAGACAGCAAAAGAGAGGGGGAGAGAGCAAAAGAGAGGAGGGGAGAGAGAGAGAGAGCAAAAGAGGGGGGAAAGAGAGAGCAAAAGAGGGGGGATAGAGAGAGCAAAAGAGAGGGAGAGAGACAGCAAAAGAGAGGGGGAGAGAGAGCAAAAGAGAGGGGGAGAGGGCAAAAGAGAGGGGGTGAGCACAAAAGAGAGGGGAAGAGAGCACAAAAAAGAGGGAGGAAAAGAGAAGGGGAGAGAGAGCAAAAGAAAGGGGGGGAGAGAACAAAAGAGAGGGGAGGGAGAGCAAAAGAGAGGGAAGAGAAATAGAGAGCAAAAGAGAGGGGGAGAGCGCAAAGAGAGGGGGGATAGCACAAAAGAGAGGGGAAGAAAGCGCAAAAGAGAGGGAAGAAAAGAGAGTGGGGAGAGAGAGAACAAAAGAGAGGGGAGAGAGAGTGAAAGAGAGGGGAGAGAAGGTAAAAGAGAGGGGAGAGAGAGTAAAAGAGAGGGAGAGAGACAGCAAAAGGTAGAGGGACAAAGGGGAAAGAGAGAGCAAAAGAGAGGGGAGAGAGCAAAAGTGAGGGGAGAGAGAGCAAAAGTGAGGGGGAGAGCGCAAGAGCGAGGGGAGAGAGAGCGTGCAAAAGAGAGTGGGGAAAAGAGAGGGGGGGGGGGGGGAGAGAGAGCAAAAGAGAGGGGAGAGAGAGCAAAAGAGAGGGGGAGAGAGAGCAAAAGAGAAGGGGAGAGAGAGAGAGCAAAAGAGAGGGAGAGAGAAAGAGCAAAAGAGAGGGAGAGAGCGAGCAAAAGAGAGGGGGAGAAAGACAGCAAAAGAGAGGGGGTAAAGAGAGCAAAATAAATGGGAGAGAGAGAGAGCACAAGAGGGGGAATAGAGAAAGCAAAGGATGGGGGATAGAGAGAGCAAAAGAGGGGGGATAGAGAGAGCAAAAGAAAGGGGCAGAGACAGAGCAAAAGAGAGGGGGGAGATAGAGAGCAAAAGAGGGGTGATAGAGAGAATAAAAGAGGGAGGATAGAGACAGCAAAAGAGAGGGAGAAAGACAGCAAAAAAGATGGGTAGAGAGCAAAAGAGAGGAGGGGAGAGAGAGAGCAAAAGAGGGGGGAAAGAGAGAGCAAAAGAGGGGGGATAGAGAGAGCAAAAGAGAGGGAGAGAGACAGCAAAAGAGAGGGGGAGAGAGAGCAAAATAGAGGGGGAGAGGGCAAAAGAGAGGGGGTGAGCACTAAAGAGAGGGGAAGAGAGCAAAAGAGAGGGAAGAGAAATAGAGAGCAAAAGAGAGGGGGAGAGCGCAAAGAGAGGAGGGATAGCACAAAAGAGAGGGGAAGAAAGCGCAAAGGAGAGGGAAGAAAAGAGAGTGGGGAGAGAGAGAACAAAAGAGAGGGGAGAGAGAGTGAAAGAGAGGGGAGAGAGAGTAAAAGAGAGGGGAGAGAGAGTAAAAGAGAGGGAGAGAGACAGCAAAAGGTAGAGGGACAAAGGGGAGAGAGAGAGCAAAAGAGAGGGGAGAGAGAGCAAAAGTGAGGGGAGAGAGAGCAAAAGTGAGGGGGAGAGCGCAAGAGCGAGGGGAGAGAGAGCGTGCAAAATAGAGTGGGGAAAAGAGAGGGGGGAGAGAGAGCAAAAGAGAGGGGAGAGAGAGCAAAAGAGAGGGGGGAGAGAGAGCAAAAGAGAAGGGGAGAGAGAGAGAGCAAAAGAGAGGGAGAGAGAAAGAGCAAAAGAGAGGGAGAGAGCGAGGAAAAGAGAGGGGGAGAAAGACAGCAAAAGAGAGGGGGTAAAGAGAGCAAAAGAAATGGGAGAGAGAGAGAGCACAAGAGGGGGAATAGAGAGAGCAAAGGAGGGGGGATAGAGAGAGCAAAAGAGGGGGGATAGAGAGAGCAAAAGAAAGGGGTAGAGAGAGAGCAAAAGAGAGGGGGGAGATAGAGAGCAAAAGAGGGGTGATAGAGAGAGCAAAAGAGGGAGGATAGAGACAGCAAAAGAGAGGGAGAGTGACAGCAAAAAAGATGGGTAGAGAGCAAAAGAGAGGAGGGGAGAGAGAGAGCAAAAGAGGGGGGAAAGAGAGAGCAAAAGAGGGGGGATAGAGAGAGCAAAAGAGAGGGAGAGAGACAGCAAAAGAGAGGGGGAGAGAGAGCAAAATAGAGGGGGAGAGGGCAAAAGAGAGGGGGTGAGCACTAAAGAGAGGGGAAGAGAGCACAAAAAAAGATGGAGGAAAAGAGAAGGGGAGAGAGAGCAAAAGAAAGGGGGGGAGAGAGAGAACAACAGAGAGGGAAGGGAGAGCAAAAGAGAGGGAAGAGAAATAGAGAGCAAAAGAGAGGGGGAGAGCGCAAAGAGAGGGGGGAGTACACAAAAGAGAGCGCAAAAGAGAGGGAAGAAAAGAGAGGGGAGAGAGAGAACAAAAAAGAGGGGAGAGAGAGCGAAAGAGAGGGGAGAGAGAGTAAAAGAGAGGGGAGAGAGAGCAAAAGAGAGGGAGAGAGACAGCAAAAGGGAGAGGGACAAAGGGGAGAGAGAGAGCAGAAGAGAGGGGAGAGAGAGCAAAAGTGAGGGGAAGAGCGCAAAAGAGAGGGGAGAGAGAGCATGCAAAATAAAGTGGGGAAAAGAGAGGGGGGGAGAGAGAGAGAACAAAAGAGAGGGGAGAGAGCTCAAAATAGAGGGGAGAGAGAGCAAAAGAGAGGGGGAGAGCGCAAAAGAGAGGGGAGAGAGAGCACAAAAGAGAGGAGGAAAGAGGTGGGGAGAGAGAGCAAAAGAGAGGAGAGAGAGAGAGCAAAAGAGAGGAGGGAGAGCGAGAGAGCAAAAGAGAGGGGGAGAGAGACAGCAAAAGATTGGGGGGAGAGAGAGACAGCAAAAGAGAGGGAGAGAGACAGCAAAAGAGAGGGGGGAGAGCAAAAGACAGGGGGAGAGAGAGAGCAAACGAGGGGGAATATAGAGAGCATACCTAGGACCTTGTAGAAAAAAAGTTAATGTATGATTTTCCAAATAAGAGAAATGCAACATACAAAACATTCTGTTACTCCACCACCTTAAATTGTAGAAAGATATATAGATAGATGATAGCTAGATAGATAGATAGATAGATAGATAGATGGCTAGATGGACACACAGACAGACTTAGATAGACAGACAGCTATGTAGACAGACAGACAGACAGCTATGTAGATTGATAGATAAATAGTTGATAGATAGATAGATAGATAGATAGATAGATAGATAGATGGCTAGATGGACACACAGACAGACATAGATAGATAGATAGATAGATAGATAGATAGATAGATAGATAGACAGGCAGACAGACAGCTATGTAGACAGACAGACAGACAGCTAAGTAGACAGGCAGACAGACAGCTATGTAGATTGATAGATAAATAGATGATAGATAGATAGATAGATAGATAGATGGTAGCTAGATAGATGAAAGATAGATAATTCAGATAGCAGGCATAGTTAGATAGATAGATAGATAGATAGATAGATAGATAGATAGATAGATAGATAGACAGGCAGACAGACAGCTATGTAGACAGACAGACAGACAGCTATGTAGACAGGCAGACAGACAGCTATGTAGATTGATAGATAAATAGATGATAGATAGATAGATAGATAGATAGATAGATAGATGGTAGCTAGATAGATGAAAGATAGATAATTCAGATAGCAGGCATAGTTAGATAGACAGACAGACAGATAGATAGATAGATAGATAGATAGATAGATGGATAGATAGATAGATAGATAGATAGATAGATAGATAGATCATTAGATAGCTAGATGGACACTTCAGAAGATTAACTTTTTACCAAATATAGTACTGATTATCAAATTACAAATTACATTTATCTCTAGAGCATACTATTTTTTATGTAACCAAATACTGTCAAACAGTACTTTTGGCTAATGCAAAACAAAATAAGAATCCTCTGTAGCCTGTTGGGTGGTTTTAACTTTTTAGAATCTGTTTAATTGAAAATTATTAATGCCACCAATGAAAACTCAGCCTTAGTGAATTGTATAGTCATTAAAGATGCACTTTCAGATGGCGACAGCCCTTCATGCCGCTCAGCTATTTTTGTTGCCAAATTCATTCTTGTGCAACAAGATGCTAAAATCTGGATTTGAACAGATTTTAATGCCATGCTGTTGCACAAGAATGAATTTGGCAATGACAATAGCTGAACAGCATTAAAGGGACATGAAACCCAAAAATGTTCTTTTATGATTCAGATAGAGAATACAATTTTAAACAACTTTCCAATTTACTTCTATTATTTCATTTTCTTCCTTCTCTTGTTGTCCTTTGCTGAAAGGGTTATTTAGGAATTTTCAGGAGAAATAAAAACTTAGGTTCTAGCGGGTGATTGGTGGCTGCATATATATATACTGATTCTGATTGGCTCACCCGTGTGTTCAGTCATCAACCAGTAGTGATTATTCAACAAAGCATATCAATGGAACAAAGAAAAAATTATCATAAAGGGTCTATTTATCAAAGCGTCAATCTCAGTGCATTCGTCGGTGTCAATACACTCACCAGACATCGCTGACGCGGATCTGAATATGATCCCCCTATTTATCAAAAAAGCCATCAAAAACAAGCACGTCAAGTACGGTGCGAAGAGCATCGGACTGTTGTTAACTAACAATCATCGAAGTAGCGGTTATTCAGGTTTTCCCAACTTTATTTATACCATTTCATTACTGTCCATAAACAAGTACATTTCTCTAAAGCTAATCTTTTATTTTTCAACTGTTAATGTCCAATAAATAGCTACATTTATACCTCAACAAACAATATCTCATAAAAAGTTATTTTTATATTTATTTGTTATACAAGAAAATCTGTTATATGATACTTTCACACAAATTAATGTGTATTTGTATTTCTAGAAGTCATGACATGCTTTTATCTCATATTTTTTTTATGATTACTAATACTAGAATTTGTACATATATATTTGCACATACTTCTCTCTCTCTCTCTCTCTCTCTCTCTGTCTCTCTCTCTCTCTCTCTCTCTCTATATATATATATATATATACAGTGTATATATATATATATATATATATATATATCCTATAATATATAATGTCCGAAGCTGTCATGTCCAGTAGAGACTGTGCGAGGACAAACACACCTGGCCTTCAACAGACTGACCTGGCAAGCATCTGGAGCCGACTGGGTGTGAGGAGGGCGTGATGTGGGCCGGGCGTGAAGTAGGCGGGGGGCCGGGCTTGACGTGGGCGGCGCCTGCTGTGATGTGGGCAGGGCTGGGCAGATCCGTGCGGATGACGTGGGAGAGCTCAAAAGAGGGGGATAGAGAGAGAGGAAAAGAGGGGGGTAGAGAGAGCAAAAGAGAGGGAGAGAGACAGCAAAAGAGAGGGGGGAGGGAGAGCAAAAGAGGGGAGATAGAGAGAGCAAAAGAGAGGGAGAGAGACAGCAAAAGAGAGGGGGGAGAGAGAGTAAAAGAGAGGGGAGATAGAGAGAGCAAAAGAGAGTGGGAGAGAGAGAGCAAAAGAGAGGGGGAGAGCGCAAAAGAGAGGGGGAGAGCACAAAAGAGAGGGGAGAGAGAAGGGGGAGTAAGAGAGAGAGCAAAAGAGAGGGGGGAGAGAGAGCAAAAGAGAGGGGGAGAGAGAGAGAGCAAAAGAGAGGGAGAGAGAAAGAGCAAAAGAGAGGGGGAGAAAGACAGCAAAAGAGAGGGGGGAAAGGCAGCAAAAGAAATGGGAGAGAGAGAGCACAAGAGGGGGAATAGAGAGAGCAAAGGAGGGGGGATAGAGAGAGCAAAAGAGGGGGGATAGAGAGAGCAAAAGAGAGGGGTAGAGAGAGGGGAAGATAGAGAGCAAAAGAGGGGGGATAGAGAGCGCAAAAGAGGGGAGGATAGAGACAGCAAAAGATAGGGAGAGAGACAGCAAAAGAGAGGGGGAGAGAGCAAAAGAGAGGAGGGGAGAGAGAGAGAGAGCAAAAGAGGGGGGAAAGAGAGAGCAAAAGAGGGGGGATAGAGAGAGAGCAAAAGAGAGGGAGAGAGACAGCAAAAGAGAGGGGGAGAGAGAGCAAAAGAGAGGGGGAGAGGGCAAAAGAGAGGGGGTGAGCACAAAAGAGAGGGGAAGAGAGCACAAAAAAGAGGGAGGAAAAGAGAAGGGGAGAGCAAAAGAAAGGGGGGGAGAGAACAAAAGAGAGGGGAGGGAGAGCAAAAGAGAGGGAAGAGAAATAGAGAGCAAAAGAGAGGGGGAGAGCGCAAAGAGAGGGGGGATAGCACAAAAGAGAGGGGAAGAAAGCGCAAAAGAGAGGGAAGAAAAGAGAGTGGGGAGAGAGAGAACAAAAGAGAGGGGAGAGAGAGTGAAAGAGAGGGGAGAGAGAGTAAAAGAGAGGGGAGAGAGAGTAAAAGAGAGGGAGAGAGACAGCAAAAGGTAGAGGGACAAAGGGGAGAGAGAGAGCAAAAGAGAGGGGAGAGAGAGCAAAAGTGAGGGGAGAGAGAGCAAAAGTGAGGGGGAGAGCGCAAGAGCGAGGGGAGAGAGAGCGTGCAAAATAGAGTGGGGAAAAGAGAGGGGGGAGAGAGAGCAAAAGAGAGGGGAGAGAGAGCAAAAGAGAGGGGGGAGAGAGAGCAAAAGAGAAGGGGAGAGAGAGAGAGCAAAAGAGAGGGAGAGAGAGCAAAAGAGAGGGAGAGAGAGAGCAAAAGAGAGGGGGAGAAAGACAGCAAAAGAGAGGGGGTAAAGAGAGCAAAAGAAATGGGAGAGAGAGAGCACAAGAGGGGGAATAGAGAGAGCAAAGGAGGGGGACAGAGAGAGCAAAAGAGGGGGCATAGAGAGAGCAAAAGAAAGGGGTAGAGAGAGAGCAAAAGAGAGGGGGGAGATAGAGAGCAAAAGAGGGGTGATAGAGAGAGCAAAAGAGGGAGGATAGAGACAGCAAAAGAGAGGGAGAGAGACAGCAAAAAAGATGGGTAGAGAGCAAAAGAGAGGAGGGGAGAGAGAGAACAAAAGAGGGGGGAAAGAGAGAGCAAAAGAGGGGGGATAGAGAGAGCAAAAGAGAGGGAGAGAGACAGCAAAAGAGAGGGGGAGAGAGAGCAAAATAGAGGGGGAGAGGGCAAAAGAGAGGGGGTGAGCACTAAAGAGAGGGGAAGAGAGCAAAAGAGAGGGAAGAGAAATAGAGAGCAAAAGAGAGGTGGAGAGCGCAAAGAGAGGGGGGATAGCACAAAAGAGAGGGGAAGAAAGCGCAAAAGAGAGGGAAGAAAAGAGAGTGGGGAGAGAGAGAACAAAAGAGAGGGGAGAGAGAGCAAAATAGAGGGGAGAGAGAGCAAAAGTGAGGGGAGAGAGAGCAAAAGTGAGGGGGAGAGCGCAAGAGCGAGGGGAGAGAGAGCGTGCAAAATAGAGTGGGGAAAAGAGAGGGGGGAGAGAGAGCAAAAGAGAGGGGAGAGAGAGCAAAAGAGAGGGGGGAGAGAGAGCAAAAGAGAAGGGGAGAGAGAGAGCAAAAGAGAGGGAGAGAGAAAGAGCAAAAGAGAGGGAGAGAGAGAGCAAAAGAGAGGGGGAGAAAGACAGCAAAAGAGAGGGGGTAAAGAGAGCAAAAGAAATAGGAGAGAGAGAGAGCACAAGAGGGGGAATAGAGAGAGCAAAGGAGGGGGGATAGAGAGAGCAAAAGAGGGGGGATAGAGAGAGCAAAAGAAAGGGGTAGAGAGAGAGCAAAAGAGAGGGGGGAGATAGAGAGCAAAAGAGGGGTGATAGAGAGAGCAAAAGAGGGAGGATAGAGACAGCAAAAGAGAGGGAGAGAGACAGCAAAAAAGATGGGTAGAGAGCAAAAGAGAGGAGGGGAGAGAGAGAGCAAAAGAGGGGGGAAAGAGAGAGCAAAAGAGGGGGGATAGAGAGAGCAAAAGAGAGGGAGAGAGACAGCAAAAGAGAGGGGGAGAGAGAGCAAAATAGAGGGGGAGAGGGCAAAAGAGAGGGGGTGAGCACTAAAGAGAGGGGAAGAGAGCACAAAAAAAGATGGAGGAAAAGAGAAGGGGAGAGAGAGCAAAAGAAAGGGGGGGGGAGAGAGAGAACAACAGAGAGGGAAGGGAGAGCAAAAGAGAGGGAAGAGAAATAGAGAGCAAAAGAGAGGGGGAGAGCGCAAAGAGAGGGGGGAGTACACAAAAGAGAGCGCAAAAGAGAGGGAAGAAAAGAGAGGGGAGAGAGAGAACAAAAAAGAGGGGAGAGAGAGCGAAAGAGAGGGGAGAGAGAGTAAAAGAGAGGGGAGAGAGAGCAAAAGAGAGGGAGAGAGACAGCAAAAGGGAGAGGGACAAAGGGGAGAGAGAGAGCAGAAGAGAGGGGAAGAGCGCAAAAGAGAGGGGAGAGAGAGCATGCAAAATAAAGTGGGGAAAAGAGAGGGGGGAGAGAGAGAGAACAAAAGAGAGGGGAGAGAGAGCAAAAGAGAGGGGGAGAGCGCAAAAGGGAGGGGAGAGAGAGCGCAAAAGAGAGGGGGAAAAAGGTGGGGAGAGAGAGCAAAAGAGAGGAGAGAGAGAGAGCAAAAGAGAGGAGGGAGAGCGAGAGAGCAAAAGAGAGGGGGAGAGAGACAGCAAAAGATTGGGGGGAGAGAGAGACAGCAAAAGAGAGGGAGAGAGACAGCAAAAGAGAGGGAGGAGAGCAAAAGACAGGGGGAGAGAGAGAGCAAACGAGGGGGAATATAGAGAGCAAAAGAGAGGGAGAGAGACAGCAAAAGAGAGGGGGAGAAGGAGCAAAATAGAGGGGGAGAGAAAGAGAGTGCAAAAGAGAGGGGGAAGAGAGAGCAAAAGAGAGGGATGAGAGAGAGAGCAAAATAGAGAGGGGAAGAGAGAGCAGAAGAGAGGGGGAGAGAGAGAGCAAAATAGAGAGGGGGGAAAGAGAGCAGAAATAGAGGGGGAAATAAAGAGCAAAAGAGAGGGGGGAAAGAGCAAAAGAGAGTGTATACGGGCTTGAACAATGTTGTCTTTCATATACAGTATCTGTGTTTATTTATACCACTATATGTATATAGTGTAAATTTATTATTATTCTGAGCAGGAATAATTGCAAATATATCATGTAATCAGGGTATCATATGTATTTATTTGCAATCAATGGATATTTTAAGAGATGGGCCAGTTTTTTCTCTGTACCTGTGTAACCCCTCCTGATTGCAATCTAGTTTTAAAAACCACCCCTTCACAGGTTTTATAAAATGGGCTGGCATATAAGATGACATTTCTTACTGAAAAAGAAATTCAAGAGAAGGAAGAAATACACTGAAAACAGCATGCCAGTAAATAGGGGATTTTAATTTCTGCTGTATCTGAATCATGACAGTTTAATATTAGGTGGGTTATCCCTTTGAGCTCTCAGCTTAAGATTATATTGAATCAAACATCAATTAAAAATGTAAAATCCTTGTCTAAAATATTACACTGTGTGTCCTAATTTCAGCATCAATGTTTATCTTTAATTCTAAATTAACATATACATACTTTCAAAGTATAATACACAATGTAACAAATAGCACTTACAAGTTCTGGTGAGTGATCAATGACACAAGTATCGAGCAATATGATTTGTTAGTGATAGTTTATAATGCATATTTGAATCAGATTGGCTGATGTCATAAATCATGTGATTAAGCATATTCAATCAAAAGTGGTTGAAAAATTCACCAGTGTGTGGGTTGTTTACGATTTTGCGTCATAATTGGTGCAAAAAGTGTTGAGTCAAAATTGGTGCGAACTGGAGAGTGTGACTGTATTACATGGCTTAAACATGGTGCACATGAATTTTTCCCAAAAAATAAAAAGAAGTTAAATATTTCATATTTATCTCTATTAATGCAACAAGTTTAGGTGTACATAGATTTTTCCAAAAAAATAAAAAGAAGTTAGCTATATTATGTTGTGTATTTATTTAATTTTTACCTCTATTAATGCAACAAGTTTAGGGTAAAGCTTTTCAACAAATTTGTAGAAATAATATTGTCCTCTTGCTTTGTAATGAGAGACAAATTTGTAGCATAATCCATAAGTAGTAATGTATTTTTCATTTTTATCCCTATATCTACTAGTGCACCAAATGTGGAGCAATAATATTGTTTTAATTAGAAAGGGTATACAATTTTAATAGAGTTTCTAATTTACTATTATTATGTAATATACTTCATTCTCTTGCAGCATCAAACATAAGCTTTCTGTGTTTTCAGACTCCCATTGACTTCTATGGCATCCGCGACCTGAAGGGTGGCGGATTGAAAACTAAGTACGCTGCATCGGAATTGACGCGAACGTACCTGTTAAATGTTTGATAAATTTGGAAAAGGTTCAAATAGAGTAAAATCTGAATTCGAAACATCTGTATTGACGGAAGCATCGATCTGAGTCGGGTTGAGATCGCGGGATCGTATTTTACGTCACAAATTTCAACATTAGCCGATTTTGACGCTTTGATAACTACGGCGGATCAATCTCGTGAAAAATACAACGCAGAATTCAGGTGTATTTTCAGTTGACGCTTTGATAAATAGACCCCTTTGAGTAAATGAGAACGTTGCATTAAATTGCATGCTCTATCTGAATCATGAAAGAAAAAATATAGGTTTCATATCCCTTTAAAGGTCACCTTCTTCTGCAGTCGAAGGTTCATGAAACCTCAAAATGCTCATCTCTAATAATCATACTATCTATCTATCTATCTATCTATCTATCTATCTATCATCTATCTATATCTATATATAGACTTCCTCAGTATCCTCTAATTGTCCCATATGCAAATGACAACTAACTTTTACTGTGACTTGATGTTTCTGTTGCTATATTATTTTCAGTCTTTCATTTTAAAGATGTAGGTGACTTCCATGTAACTGTACCGTATTGAAGCAATGTGTGTGTGTGCACCCTCCTTATGTCCTTAATAGCCACAGTGGTTCCTTCCCTTATTTTGTATGTGTGAAGCTTTATTAGTTTCTTGTAATTTATCCTCAGACTTCTACTTTCCAAAATAAACATTTTTATGAT
Organism: Bombina bombina; assembly: GCF_027579735.1. Lineage (NCBI taxonomy): Eukaryota > Metazoa > Chordata > Amphibia > Anura > Bombinatoridae > Bombina > Bombina bombina. Next base: position 1,481,226,151 of record NC_069499.1, on the reverse strand, counting down.
ATTTGTTGGTGTAGAATTTACATGTCTGAAATGATTCACTGTCAGCACTTCTTGATGATTTGTGAGCAGTTAATTCTTAGCAGCCGGTAGATATATTTCTTTTTAATTTTATTTTTCTTTTACTTTCTACTAAGCTAAGGATTCCAACCTATATACGGTATACAGTATATAAAATTACATATAGTTTTATATATATATATATATATATATATATGAATATATTTTTAAAAATACTTAGAACATATTCTGCTATGTGCAGAACATTGGAATGCAAAAATGTACAGTAAATACGTAGTATAACACTACTTAGTATAACACTCCTTAGCTTAGATGCCTTCTTTTTCAAATAAAGATACAAAGAGAATGAAGAAAATTTGATAATAGGAGTAAATTAGAAAGTTGCTTAAAATAGCATGCTCTATCTGAATAACAAAAAAAAAAAAAACATTGTACAGGGTAATCTCAATGTGTTTTACAAAACTAAATAACATCCAAAACTTTTTTGGGGGTATTCTATCCATCTATCTATTGGGTTTTTGTAAAGCACAGCTACTCACCCGTAAGGGTCTCAAGGTGCTTGGGGTTTCTGTAATTCAGTCGAAGAACCAGGTCTTGAGGTCCTTTCTGAACTTAGTTAGGGAGTTAGCGTGTCTGAGGTGCAGCGGGAGGGTGTTCCAAGTCTTGGTTGGCAGGTGAGAGAAGGATCTGCCTCCCGCTGTGGTCTTCCTGGTGCGGGGGATGACTGTGAGGGCTAGGTCGGCTGATCAAAGCAGTCTGGTGGGGGTGTAGAAGGTGACGCAATGGTTGATATATTCGGGTATTTAATAATAACTTGGAATTTTCTATCTAAGGTTTACTAAGTCTCGTTAAATTAGGACTTTCAGAAAAAAAGAGGATAATAGGATCTCATGGTATAGAGAATCCTTTAAAAGACAGGGGATACAGCACTCTTATTACAGAAAAAAACAATTGTTTTATTTATACAGTTCCAAACTCCTGAACTGAGAAAAAGAGCGTAAACAGGTGCAGTAAAAAGACATTTAACATCCATACATATATCATCCTAAAACACCAAATGCATTTTCCTCATATAACGGCACATATATCTCCTAAATTAAGTGAGCTTAATCCACTGATCAAAGTCTGAAAGACTGAAGCAAAAAACAGAAAAAGCAAAAAAGCATGCTATTTTGAAAATGTCCAGTTATGTTAATAGGAAACCATACCTGTTGATATGGGCAACAACTTGTCAAAGATATATTCCAAGTATGTCATAGATATCTGTTCCTTTCAACATGCATGTTGCTTAAGCAAAAGATAGTAAGCAGAGTTAGTGCAATAGCCAGTCAATTAATGTGAGTATACATGCCTCTGTTCTGTGCTTTAAATGTTTGCAACAAGCCTATTATTGACAGGGAATGTTACCTTCCACAACTTGGCTTCTTCGGTCCCAACGCTTCAGTGGTGACAGGATACAAACATCCTACCTGAAAGCCTTTACTCCCTCTGCTGCTTCGAAACGGCTTAGTGATTTGCACCTCTTTAAACCAGAATGCAGTGCTTTACCATCCTCTGCGTCCATCCTGGCAATACTCACAAAAGTGGTAAGATGCTGTGCAAAGCTGTACGCTGCTACTTGCTTTTCACTTTCTATGACTTTAACAGATATAACCGATTTGGAATTATTATAGCTTGACTCCTTCAGGAACGCATTTGGTTGTATCTCATTCAAACAAACAGCCAACGTGCGTTTTACCCATAATCCTTTGCGACAAGGGCTTCATGATGAAGTCCCTTCCTGTCACTAATTTGGTAATATCCCCTCTTTGGGTGGTGCCAAAGAATGACCCTGACAAGTTTCTCATTATATAGCACTTGTCTTATTCGAAAAGCTGGTCGGTCCATGACATGATTGATCCTGTGGTTAGTTCTGCATGGAGCTTTGTTGGCGAAGGTTGACATTCAATCAGCCTTTTGCTTGCTCCCGATTCATCCATCATCATATCGGTTGATGAGGTTTAAATTTGAGGATTGTTTTTATCTTGCCAATCTTAAATGCGATAGATATATGAAACTAGAAGCGCTTGTCTCAACCAAATTATGAATAGTAAAAAAAGAGGAATCAATAAATTTCCAGTAATCTTAATAATAGTACACACTTATGAACTAATCAATTGATCAATGTTCTTACTGATAAAAATGTCTGTAATGTCCATAAGCTTTGATTTTATAAAGTGTAGCAAATGTCCTCCAGCGTTACACACTTTGTTTCAGTCACCTTTCAAACTGCTGCTCACAGGGGGTTGGCTGTTTGTCCTGCAGCCGAGTAGAATAATCCAAAGTAGAAAAGATCTGGAGCGCAAAAAGAAAAGGGAACTGCAATAGTGTGAGATACAACAACACTTTTTATTATCACGCAATTAAAATCTACTCACAAAATTCCAAATAAGTCAAGCACATAGCATCAAACATGAGGAGTATTCCGGTGCTTCTCTCACGGCTGTATCCTTGCAAGAGTCGGCGTGTGACGTCACCACCCGATCTACTGCCGCGAGATTTCAATCACACCTCTCTCCTTCGTCAACTGTCAAACAGTTCAGATTCAAGCATTCGGCGCCTCAACGCGTTTCCCCGCCTCCTCTGGCGGCTTTCTCAAGAGTACCAAATGCTTACTAAAGGCTCCTATTTGTACTAAAGCGATATTAGTGCCCCCTGCTGTCAAAAGAGTAGCTCTTCAAATGAGAACTATACTTAATTTGATATTATCCTTTTGTATCAGCTTCGGGCAATACACCAATACATTGTAGTACAAAATATAATACATTATTGGCTCCAACTTAGGCAATAATTATAACATCATATATAATACATTCAATTACATCATTCAATATACTTAAAAAACAACACATTGAATAAAAACATATATTTTAATGATTGACATTGTGCATAAAAACATTCAATTGTACAACAATAAAAAAAAATATATTTAAAATGAATTCCAACTGTATGTTAATATGTACACGTCAATCTTATTATTAATTTTTTTTTAAAAATAATAAATTCATTTACAGAATTGGTTTATAATCTAGATTTTGTACAAAACATTAAAACATTAAAAGAATTCATTCAAAACAGAGTTAGAATATTTCATTTAAATAAGTTATTTATGTATATATTAAAATAAATAATAAATTATAAACTCTGAAATGTCAAAGAACTTTTTAAGGGATGTCCCTTAATTTTCTACACCTTTATCAAATTTCTAGAGATAGTGAATAGTAATACATTTTTTCGGACACTATATAAATGCTGTAATATCTATATCCACATTCAAACCCTTAGGAACGAGGGTGCCTAATTTGTGGATCCAAAAGGTTTCCCTCCTCAATTTTAATAAGCGATCACCTCCCATAGGGTCTTTGGGAACAATGTCTATCCCCTTAATGGTCAGACTAGAAGGATCACAATTATGTTTTTCTGCAAAATGTCTTGGGACACTATGTTTTAAGAATGGTTTTTTAATATTTGCAGAATGTTCACTGAACCTTTTTGATAGAATTCTTTTGGTCCTGCCCACATATTGCAGGCCACACCCACATTTTAATAAATACACTACATACACACTTTTACAGGTGATGAAATTTTTTACTTTAAAACAATAGGTGTATATTAATTGTTGTACAATTGAATGTTTTTATGCACAATGTCAATCATTAAAATATATGTTTTTATTCAATGTGGTGTTTTTTAAGTATATTGAATGATGTAATTGAATGTATAATATATGATGTTATAATTATTGCCTAAGTTGGAGCCAATAATGTATTATATTTTGTACTACAATGTATTGGTGTATTGCCCGAAGCTGATACAAAAGGATAATATCAAATTAAGTATAGTTCTCATTTGAAGAGCTACTCTTTTGACAGCAGGGGGCACTAGTATTGCTTTAGTACAAATAGGAGCCTTTAGTAAGCATTTGGTACTCTTGAGAAAGCCGCCAGAGGAGGCGGGGAAACGCGTTGAGGCGCCGAATGCTTGAATCTGAACTGTTTGACAGTTGACGAAGGAGAGAGGTGTGATTGAAATCTTGCGGCAGTAGATCGGGTGGTGACGTCACACGCCGACTCTTGCAAGGATAGAAGCACCGGAATACTCCTCATGTTTGATGCTATGTGCTTGACTTATTTGGAATTTTGTGAGTAGATTTTAATTGCGTGATAATAAAAAGTGTTGTTGGATCTCACACTATTGCAGTTCCCTTTTCTTTTTGCGCTCCAGATCTTTTCTACTTTGGATTAATCTTAAATGCGAGTTGTCAGCCCAAATTTAGTTAGTTTGGTGGCGGGAAGAGTCCTCTCCCTCTTATGTTATAAGGGGTTTTTCTCTTGTGGCGGGAGGTCGGGCATGAATTTTTGGATGCAGAGTCCTTAAGAGTCTGAATGTCGAGCTTATGGGTGTGGCCATGTGCTTAGGTTGTGACCTAGGGGTGCTGCATCCCACGGGCCTGCTGGCCTATGAGCCCCTTAGAGTCTGTAGCCCCTTTTCATGGTGGAGGCTTGCCACGCTCCACCCAATTCATCTTTGGCCCATCCTCTCTCCTTTCTGGGGTTTTTGTATTAGGTACGCCAATAGCCACCACCTTGTGAAGATGACTACGTGTAAAGTTTAGTCATTAAGTTAAATCGTGATTAATAAACATGACTATGTTTGGTCTTAACCTCCAGCTCTTTTTGTGGTCTCTTCATTACAGGTTCATTAGTTAACAATATCTGTTCAGGGGTTTTAGCCCTTATGAAAGTGTAAGTTTGCTTGTCAGCCTGAAGCAAATTAAGGGCCTGACCACTACAGGTATGCCTTGGTATGAGTGTGTGTGCAGGCAACAATGTTGCATTTTAGTGGGTAGTTCTGAACTGGTCTTAGTAAGGCTGGTAAATGTGGCTTCCCCAATGTTGGTGTGTTGTATGTTTCATCTTCGTTTGTGCCTTTAAGGTTATCCTCTAGTATGAGGCTGGGGCCTGCAATGGGTGCAGAGTCCTTAAAGGGCTGAAGGTCAAGCTAATGTGTGTGGCGATGTCCTTCGGTCATGACCTACGGGTGCCACATCCCGTGGACCTGCTGGCTTAAGAGCCCTTTGAGCATCTGTAGCCCCTTGTCAGGATGGAGTCTCATTAGTTTCCACCCAGTGCATCCATGGCCCTGTCCTCTCTTCTGTTTGGGGTTTTTGTATTAGTGACTCCAATGGCGGCCACCTTTTGCAGATGACAACTTGAAAAGTAATTCAGTTAAATTGTGATTAATAAACGTTACCATGTTTGGTCTTAACCTCCCACTCTTTGTGTGGTCTCTTCATTTCTGGTTAATTAGTTATGAATAGCTGTTTAGGGGTTTTAGCACTTAAAGGGACTGTATACACCAATTTTCATATAACTGCATGTAATAGACACTACTATAAAGAAAAATATGCAAAGATACTGATATAAAAATCCAGTATAAAACCTTTTGAAAACTTACTTAAAAGCACACAGTTTAGTGCTGTTGATGAGTTTAGGCTTGAACAACCACTGAAAGGGTCAGGAAAAGAAGGAAGGGCAGACACTTCACCTTCTTTTGCATATAAAAAGACCCAATATACATCTAAAACTTTGTAGCTTGGTTAGAAATCTGAAAATGTAAAAAAATCACCTAAATTACAAGTTTTGCGCTATAGAGGGTGCGAAACAAACGCAACCAAAGTTGCGTTATTTCACCCTCCAATGCGCTGCCATTACGAGTTACTGAAAAGCTGCCTTGTGCATGCGACATGGTTGCGTTAAGCTTCATACCGCACAAAATACAAGCGCTGCTTTGACTTGCTCATGCACGCTTTCCCCATAGACATCAATGAGAGAGAGTGTTAGAAAAAAAACACCTGCGATCGCGGAATAAAAAGCTCCGTAACGCAGCCCCATTGATGTCTATAGGGAAAAAAAAGTTACATTTAAACCTAACACCCTAACATAAATCCCTAGTCTAAACACCCCTAATTTGGTGCCCCCGACATCGCCGACACTTTCATAATGTTATGAACCCCTAATCTGCCGCTCCCAATATCCCTGCCACCGGAAAAATAATCTATTAACCCCTATTCCGCCGTTCTCCGACATCGCTGATACTAAATAAAGTTATTAACCCCTAAACCTCTGGCCTCCCACATCTCTGCCACTAATTAAACCTTATAACCCCTAAAACGCCGGCCCCTACATTGCAACAACCTAAATTAAACTATATTAACCCCTAAACCTAATCGTAACTGTAACCCTAAACCTAACATCCCCTAACTTTAACATAATTAAAATAGACCTAAATTAAAGTTACAACTATTAACTAAATAATACCTATTTAGAAAAAACTTACCTGTGAAATAAAAATGAAACCTTAGCTAACTACAATAAAACTAATAGCTATATTGTAGCTAGCTAAGGTTTTTATTTCACAGGTAAGTTTGTATTTATTTTAACTAGGTAGACTAGTTAGTAAATAGTTATTAACTATTTACTAACTACCTAGTTAAAATAAATACAAACTTACTTGTGAGATAAAAGTAAAACCTAAGCTCCTTACTCTATAACCTAACATTACAAAACTAAAAAACAACTAACATAAAAAAATAAAAAAACCTACCATTACAAAAAATAAGAAACACTAAAATTACAAAAAATAAAAAAACTACCATTACAAAAAATAAAAAACACTAAAATAGAAAAAAAAAAACTACCATTACAAAAAATAACAAATGAAACTATCCAAAACAATAAAAATTATTCCTATTCTAATACCCTGTTAAAAAAAAAATCACACCCCAAAATAAAAAAACCCTAATCTATAATAAACTACCAGCTATCAGCTCATATACTGGGAGCCCTGAGGCGGGTATCACAGTACAAGACTCCCTTGTTAAGAGGACGGTGGAAACTGCTGTTGTGCCGGACATGCGGTAACTATATCCTAGGACAGTCTGAAGGGATAACACCGGTGCTCCTTATATAGCAGCATATTGTGGCTCGTCCGATCGTCATTTTAGAGCCACGTGGCTGAAGTCCTACGATCAGCAGCAATCAGGACACAAAGCTTTGGCACTGAAGTGAAAAACGAGCTAGTATCTCACTGTACAAGTAAGTCTCCCCTTGTAAAGACACTACATACATTTGCTCGGCATAGAGGGAGCATAGTGGAGATAAAATATAAGGGGCTTATCTCACATTGGCAGCAATATCACCCACAAGTTAATAAACTATAGCAGAAGCAGGGGCAGTACACACCACTAGAAAAAAAGGCTGCAGTTATTAAAAGTTCTGCTTAGGTCAGCAGTAGTGAATTTGGCTATCGTCCTTGACATATCAAACCCTATCCTTGGATCTAACTTAAAGGGACTCTGGTGACACCCATTTTTTTTATTCCTTCTCCTGCACCATATCCACGGTCCCCTTATATAGGTAATGCCTTGCAAGAGGCAATCAAAGGCTGACAAACTGACCTCTACTAAGCCTCTCAGCCACTACCTTAATCCTGCTGAACCTATAAATAATACCTGCTTGGAAGACATGGCAAACATACCAACATCGTTATCTAATCAACAGCAACCTGGGATGACATCTAATAACATGTATGTCACTAAGAGTGATATCCTACATCTTTCCTCTAAGGAGGATATTAAGGAAGTTATGCAGGAGATGAGGAATCTTTTTGGTGATCTTCGCAGGGATATAGGGGCACTAGACCAAAGAGTGTTGTCTCTAGAAGAAAAGCAAGAAAATTCTGCAACTAGCCTTCAAAAGCCTCATCTTACATCCAAGAACAAGACCACAAAATCAACAGTCTTGCTGACAAGCTTGAAGACTTAGAAAATAGATGTAGACGCAATAACTTTCGAAAAAGAGTAGTTTCAGAGACAGTCTTTCTGTCTGCTATAGAAGGTTATCTACAAGCTTTATTAAAGATCATACAGGAAAACCCCACTGCGGAAGATATACCTATTGAAATGGCCCACAGGGCAATAAGACCAAAGCCTCCTCCAAAAGCCCCACCTAGGGACATTATTGTGGAATTCTTAAGGTATAAGGACAAGGAAGAGCTCCTTCGCTGTGCAAGGAAAAAACATCCTATATTCCATGCTGGAGAAGAGATATCACTGTTTATGGACCTCTCCCATGCAGCACTCCAAAAGAGGAGAGAATTGGCTCCTGTTACCACCATTCTTAAGAGGAACAAAGTCCAATACCGGTGGGGATTTCCAGTGTCCTTGATAGCATCATGCATCAACAAAACAGCTGTCTACAAACCTAGGGATGATCCTGCGCACTTCTACAAAGAACTATCTATATCCTCCGCTTTTGAGGCCTATAGAGATCCTGCTCACCGTCCATCGGAGGCTTGCCTGGCTGAGCAAAATGTAAGCGATCACACCAACCCCCATTAAGATGGTCTGTCTCCATATTTTTGCTCACGATATGGACTACTTTTGCATCCTACTTCACATGAGAGTGCCTTGGCTGTCTTGGAGCATCTGGTAATGGTTTTTTGAGATTGTTTCTTCACTAGTGGAGTTACACAATACCACCCCCTGGTAAGATAAACCTCACTATGGGTTCATGGGGCCCTGTGAACCCCATTCCAGAACACGCAGGGAAACATTCATAGTGATCTTAATAGTTAATAGATGGTAAATACTACTTAAAAGTTGTCTTTTGCTTTTTTCTTGCAGCAAGTTATTGTAACATTGTTTATGTTCTTATTAAACAAGCTTAAGTTTTTGTTGGTAATGTTACCCACTTATAGTACTGAATGTCAACTCTACACACGAAAACTGTGATTTTGTTTTTATCTGCGCTATAAGGTATATGTTTAAGTTCTGCTCCACAGCAGCGCCCTTAACAGTTTGAAAGATGTATTCACAATTTGTTATTTGCTTATCTTTCCTAAAGCACATGATTGTAACACTGTTAATGTTTACATTGGTTAAATACGCATACATGTTGCTGATACACCCCATAACTGGGATAGAATGTTATCGCCACGTAAGAAAAATTTTATTTTACTGCTATACGCTTTATAAGGCGCAAGTTTATACTCATGATCATTGCAAATATTGACTATGGCCTGACTGTAGTCTATCCCCAGTTGTGGGGAAGTTCTTCTATATTATTATGTACATAGCTCTAAATAAACACTCTTTGCATATCATTCTTGGTACTACAGAAATACCCCTCACACACAATCTAAGAAATAAAACTTTTATTAATAACAGCTAATGGATTCTCTACATCGCATTCACACTTAAGAAATTATCACAAAAGTAAAGGTCTCGTCTCTAACTAATAGACACTATAGTTATGAGGGAGAGTTAGACCTTACTGCACCCAGACTGTACTATGCCGAATCCATGGGAGACCACTGGGAATCCTCAGACCAAGCACTCCCTGGATTGAAAAATCTTGAAACAACACTCACTAACTTCAGAACAAACAATTCCCAGCCAGGAGACAATCTCTCTCTATAGTAAGGCCCATTCTCTTACATTACCCCACTATACTAGTGTCCTACTCTTCATTTCCCTATTCCCACATACTATACATGCCTTTTAGGATTAAATTACTTAGTCTTATATTTGTTATAGCCGGAGGGGGAGATACTTCCCCTATTATCTTTTTTATTCTTCTTTTCTAAACGTATCTGTCTGACGGATAGGACTTACTCCTCCCTTGACCTACTGTCATTCACCTCTTGTACACCCCTAACGTGTACTCATACATGCTCTAAAAAGATAAGACTTTAGTCTTCTACTTTTCCTTCACCCTCTTTTTCTCTCTTCTCTATATTCTACCTTTTTTCTTTAAACTAGCCTTTTTCTTTCCTCCTCCCCTCATCCCCTTGTTCCCTCTCATTACAGACAATGGCAGGTAAGTCTAGTAGATTCAGTGACCATTCTCTAAAGCTGACAACCATAAATGTCAAAGGTCTCAATAGTCCAGGCAAAAGATCAATAACACTCAGGGAACTATCTAAACAGACAAGTTAAATTATCATGGTCCAAGAGACATACTTCCAAAGAGGCAGGGAACCTAAATGGAACACTCCGCATTTCCCTATAGCATGCTTTGCCTCGGGCCCAAAAAAAATGGGGGGGGGGGTAGGCATCCTAATTCATAGATCCCTTCCCTTCCAGATTCTAGACATAAACAAAGACCCAGAGGGTAAATATATTCTACTGACCGGCCTTCTATACGGTCAACAGCTCAAAACGTTTTCTTTAAGAAAGTGTCAAATTTAATACTTGATCAGGTGAGGAGCACTCTGTTCCTTGCCGGTGACTTCAACCTCACATTCTACCCTAGACTGGATTGCTCTAGGGGAACTTCATGTATCCCCAAGGCGGTACTAAAAGCAATTAAAACCTCACTCAATTCTCTTGCCCTCCACAACATTTGGAGAACTATGCACCCAGAAGTAAAAGACTTCACTTTTTATTCCTCTTCACATAACTGCTACACTAGGATAGATCACATCTTTACTGACGCTAACAGACTCTCATTAACTAATCATTGTGAGATAGGACATATAACTTGGTCGAATCATGCTCCGGTAACCTGCTCCATTTTGTGGCCTGATCTCCCTATCACGACCAGAATATGGAGACTAGATGACTCCCTTTTGGACGAACCACTCATGCTGGCTGAGATAGAGAAGAACCTATCAGAATACTTCACACTTTATAAAAACTCTACCGCATCATCGCAATGCGAGTGGGAAGCGCACAAAAGCGTAATAAGAGGTTTATTTATAAAGCAGAAAGCAAAGATTCAAAGACAGGCTAGAGAAAAACACACTTATCTATTAGATAAAATCCAAACATTAGAAAAGACTCACAAACAGGACATTAATAACAATCACGTTAAGGAAGAATTACTTAAAGCCAGATTAGACCTTAAAACACATCTGATAAACACACATCAGCGTAACACCCTATTTTTAAGGCAACACTATTACGAGGGTGGAAATAAACCAGGAAAAATACTAGCCAGATGCCTTCGGAGAAAACAACTGGCGACCTATATTCACCATTTACAAACCCCGGATTGCCAAATAATTAAGAGCAATAAACATATTGCTTCTTCCTTCAGAAACTACTATAGCTCACTATATAACATTGCAGACACAGGTGACAACCCCCTGACGGGAGCTTCCTCCCATAAAACTAGAGCTTCCCTCGACAATAACTTTCAAGGATTAGGGCTACCAACATTGACTAAAAAAGGGAAGGATCATTTAGAGTCACGTATCACACTAGAGGAAATACATCAAGCTATTAAAGACCCCCCCCCCTCAGGAAAGAGCCCAGGACCTGATGGATACCCAATAGGTTACTACAAGAAATTTAAGGACGTGTTATCACCTCACCTCCTCACCCTATTCAACAATCTAAGAGACAATCCCTCTATGTCTAGAAACCTCCTAGAGGCACATATCTCCTTAATCCCTAAACCTGGAAAAGCAACAACATGCCCAGAGAATTATAGGCCAATCTCCCTAATCAACACAGACATGAAAACCCTGGCCAAAATATTAGCTAATAGGCTGAATAAATACCTCCCTAGTTTAGTATCCTGCGATCAAGTTGGATTCATCCCAGGACGGGAAGCCCGAGACAATGTCATCAAAATTATATGCCGATGATATTCTCTTCTCTCTGACAGAAGCTGATAGATCCATCCCAGAGTTGCTTAAGGAATTAGAAGCCTACGGGAAAGTATCAAATTTAAATTGAACATTAGCAAATCAGAAATCTTGAATATTAATACATCCCCACAAACATTACAGTATCTGAGAAATAAATATAACATTCCCCTAGCTCATCACAAATTGAAATACTTAGGGATCCAGTTGACCACATCCACACAAGATCTGATGAAACATAACTATGATATCCTAAAAAATGACATAGCGTGCGACCTATCCACCTGGAAGAATAAGCCCCTTTCTTGGTTGGGGATGATAGGAGTAATTAAAATGAACGTCCTCCCTCGGATTCTATATCTGATGCAAGCATTACCTATCCCTTTGCAGGATAATTACATAACCCAATTACAAAATATATTGGAGCAATACATATGGATGGGTACAAAACCAAGAATACCAAAGAAAACCCAATTCTTACCTAGGGATAGTGGAGGGTTGGGAGTGCCTAACCTTCAGGCTTATAAACACGCGATAACACTCAGACACATAGTGGAATGGGCACATAACACTGATAATAAGACATGGATAAAAATTGACAGGGATATTTTTAAATTAAATAACGTAGCTACACTAGCTTGGACAACCCAACAGAAAAGGCCTAAAAATATACAACATTACCTCATCACGACAAATATTTTGACTGAGTGGGATAAACTTTTAGCTACTAGTTCACACATTTCCTCAAAATTTGCTCCGCTGTCTCCTCTTATCGAGAACATGGAACTTCCATATCACAGAATAGGGAATAGAATTTTGCAACCATACGACCTAAGAACGGGATCCATTCAGTATATTTCCGATTGGGGTAAATTGAAAATGCAAGAGGATCTAGCTGAGGTTCATGGGGGGATTTTCTCCTCATGGCTTCACTATAACCAATTAGTACACTACAGTATATCTCACACCATAAGTATAAAAATGAATTTGGAAGATCCCTAAACTATATAAAGTCACAGTCAAAACCTCCTCCACGCCTCTCCCCTCCTACACAATTTCCTGGCAAAGAGATTTAAACCGGGATATAGACATGGAAACATGGATGAAAGCATTTAAACTAACTAGGAGTTCCTCTGTCTCAACTAAAATACAAGAAATTCAGCTAAAACTGTTATGTCGATGGTATTTAACACCGACTAGGATATCTAAAATGTTTCCTAGATTGAGCGGTACATGTTGGAGGGGATGCGGAGAGGAGGGCTCCCTTCTTCATATATGGTGGTCGTGTCCGTGTCTGAAAGAATACTGGACAGATGTTTTAAAAACAATATCCGAGATTATAGACACGCAGATTCCTCCTGAACCAGAGATTTTAATATTCTGCTCAATGCCCAAACTGGACGGTCTGGGAAAACAACCACTTTTCCTGAAAATGCTGACAGCTGCCAAAAAACTTATACCAAAATATTGGAAAACCCAAAGAGTCCCTACCTGGCAAGAATGGAAACACCCGATAACTGATCAGATATCATTATCTAAAAACACACAAACTAGAACAGCACGACCTGATGCTAGCTTTCTGGCATAGAAAGATTTAGAAATACATCACTACACCTTCCATCCACACCTAATTCACTGCGTCCTTCCCCCACCCCTTGTCCTTCTCCCCCCCCCTCCTTTTTTTTCTTTTTTTTTCTCTCTATCTTCTCTTTATTCATCTTCTCTTCTCCTTTACTCTTTCTTAAGTCTTTGTCTACTCTGGGAATCCCTGGAGTGCAAGTCCATTAATACTTACTGTTATTATAATAGTAAGAAAAAGATAAAACAAAATAAAAAAATAAAAAAAAGAGTGTAAATAAAAAGACATATTGCAAGTATGTTAACTTGGACTCGATTAGAGGGACCTCTAATTATTGTTTTAAGGTTCACACTTAGTTAAAACTTGCTGTATAGTTTTAATACTCGCATGGACCGTAGGTCTTTCTTTGAACTTGTAACATGTAATACACAGTTGTATCTTTATTGTAAAATAGGCTATTTCATGTTATGTGATATCTCAGTTTGTACAAACAGCTGGATTGAGTCCATGTCCTTGATCTATAAGATGTAAATTGTATTATTGTCTTTCACCCCCTAACAGTATACAAACACCCACCCCCAAACCCACAAAATAAAATTAAAGTTAAACCTAATCTACCTCTTTTGCTGCCCATTAAAAATAAAAAATGGCTATTCTAAAAAAAAAAAAACACTCTAAAAAGAAAAGAAAAAAACATTACAAAAAATAACAAACGGATTATAAAAAATTATAAAAAATATTCCTATTCTAATACCCTGTTTTTAAAAAAAAAAAACACCCCAAAATAAAAGAACCCTAATCCTATTATATAAAAGTGTGTTTGTCCGAAGCTGTCATGTGCAGTAGAGACAGCACAAGGACAAACACACCTGGCCTTTGAGTCCTACTCCCTAGCTGATCTCATCTGCGGCAGAAGTGGGCGTGATCGGGAGTGACTGGCACAAAGGGGCATGGTCAGACGTGAATGGCCGTGAAAGGGGCGTGACCTGGCATGGAGGGGGCGTGGCCGGGCACGGTCGCAAGATAGAGAGGGTAGAGAGGCAGAGAGGAGGGGAGAGAGAGGAGGGGAGAGAGAGGAGGGGAGAGAGAGGAGAGGGGGGGGAGAGAGAGGAGGGGGGGAGAGAGCGCAAAAGAGATGGGGGGTAGAGAGCGAGCAAAAGAGAGGGGGGAGAGCACGAAGAGAGGGGGGAGAGAGCGCAAAAGAGAGGTAGAGAGAGCGCAAAAGAGAGGGGGGAGAGAGAGAGAGAGAGCAAAAGAGGGGTTGAGAGAGACAGCACAAAAGAGAGGGGGGAGAGAGAGAGTACAAAAGAGAGGGGGGGGGGAGAGAGAGAGCAAAAGAGGGGGGAGAGAGAGAGCACAAAAGAGAGAGGGGAGAGAGAGAGGAGGGGAGAGAGAGGAGAGGAGGGGAGAGAGAGAGGAGGGGGGAGAAAGAGGAGGGGGGGTGAGAGAGGAGGGGGGGAGAGAGAGAGAGAGAGAGAGAGAGAGAGAAGAGGGGGGAGAGAGAGAGCAGGGGGGAGAGAGAGAGAGAGAGAGAGAGAGGAGGGGGGGAGAGAGAGAGAGGGGAGAGAGAAAGAGAGAGAGAGAGAGCAAGGGGGAGAGAGAGATAGAGAGAGGAGAGAGAGAGAGAGAGAGAGAGGGGGGAGAGAGAGAGAGGAGGGGGGAGATAGAGAGGAGAGGGGGAGAGAGAGAGGGGAGGGAGAGAGAGAGAAGGAGGGAGAGAGAGAGGGGGGGAGGGAGAGAGAGGGGGGGGGGAGAGAGAGAGCTCAAAAGAGAGGGGGAGAGAGAGCACAAAAGAGATGGGAGAGAGAGAGAGCTCAAAAGAGAGGGGTAGAGAGAGCGCAAAAGAGATGGGGAGAGAGAGAACAAAAGAGGGGGGGAGAGAGTGCCAAGAGAGGGGGAGAGAGAGAGCACAAAATAGAGGGGGAGAGAGAGAGTGCAAAAGAGATGGGGGGAGAGAGAGAGAGCGCAAAAGAGATGGGGGAGAGCGAGAGAGCAAAAGAGAGGGGGAGAGAGAGCGCAAAAGAGAGGGGGGATGGAGAGTGCAAAAGAGAGGGGGGAGAGAGAGAGCAAAAGAGAGGGGGGAGAGAGAGAGAGCAAAAGAGAGGGGGGAGAGAGAGAGAGCACAAAAGAGAGTGGACGAGAGAGAGCTCAAAAGAGAGGGGGAGAGAGCGCAAAAGAGATGGGGAGAGAGGGGGGAGAGAGAGCGCAAAAGAAAGGGGGAGAGAGTGCAAAAGAGAGGGGAAGAGAGAGAGCAAAATAGGGGGAGAGAGAGCACATAAGAGAGGGGGGAGAGAGAGAGAGGGGAGAGAGAGAGGGGGGAGAGAGAGAGGAGGGGAGAGAGAGGAGGGGAGAGAGAGGAGATGGAGGGAGAGAGAGAGGGGGGAGAGAGCTCAAAATAGAGGGGGAGAGAGAGGGCAAAAGAGATGGGGGGAGAGAGAGCGCAAAAGAGATGGGGGAGAGAGAGAGTGCAAAAGAGAGGGGGGATGAAGAGTGCAAAAGAGAGGGGGAGAGAGAGAGCACAAAAGAGAGGTGGAGAGAGAGTGCAAAAGAGAGGGGGGAGAGAGACAAACACACCTGGCCTTTGAGTCCTACTCCCTAGCTGATCTCATCTGCGGCAGAAGTGGGCGTGATCGGGAGTGACTGGCACAAAGGGGCGTGGTCAGACGTGAATGGCCGTGAAAGGGGCGTGACCTGGCATGGAGGGGGCGTGGCCGGGCACGGTCGCAAGATAGAGAGGGTAGAGAGGCAGAGAGGAGGGGAGAGAGAGGAGGGGAGAGAGAGGAGGGGAGAGAGAGGAGAGGGGGGGAGAGAGAGGAGGGGGGAGAGAGCGCAAAAGAGATGGGGGTAGAGAGCGAGCAAAAGAGAGGGGGGGAGAGCACGAAGAGAGGGGGGAGAGAGCGCAAAAGAGAGGTAGAGAGAGAGAGCGCAAAAGAGAGGGGGGAGAGAGAGAGAGCAAAAGAGGGGTTGAGAGAGACAGCACAAAAGAGAGGGGGGAGAGAGAGAGTACAAAAGAGAGGGGGGGGGAGAGAGAGAGCAAAAGAGGGGGGAGAGAGAGAGCACAAAAGAGAGAGGGGAGAGAGAGAGGAGGGGAGAGAGAGGAGAGGAGGGGAGAGAGAGAGGAGGGGGGAGAAAGAGGAGGGGGGTGAGAGAGGAGGGGAGAGAGAGAGAGAGAGAGAGAGAGAGAGAGAGAGGAGGGGGAGAGAGAGAGCAGGGGGGGAGAGAGAGAGAGAGAGAGAGAGAGAGAGAGGAGGGGGGAGAGAGAGAGAGAGAGAGGGGAGAGAGAAAGAGAGAGAGAGAGCAAGGGGGAGAGAGAGATAGAGAGAGGAGAGAGAGAGAGAGAGGGGGAGAGAGAGAGAGGAGGGGGGGAGATAGAGAGGAGAGGGGGAGAGAGAGAGGGGAGGGAGAGAGAGAGAAGGAGGGAGAGAGAGAGGGGGGAGGGAGAGAGAGGGGGGGAGAGAGAGAGCTCAAAAGAGAGGGGGAGAGAGAGCACAAAAGAGATGGGAGAGAGAGAGAGCTCAAAAGAGAGGGGTAGAGAGAGCGCAAAAGAGATGGGGAGAGAGAGAACAAAAGACGGGGGAGAGAGTGCCAAGAGAGGGGGAGAGAGAGAGCACAAAATAGAGGGGGAGAGAGAGAGTGCAAAAGAGATGGGGGGAGAGAGAGAGAGCGCAAAAGAGATGGGGGAGAGCGAGAGAGCAAAAGAGAGGGGGAGAGAGAGCGCAAAAGAGAGGGGGGATGGAGAGTGCAAAAGAGAGGGGGGGAGAGAGAGAGCAAAAGAGAGGGGGGAGAGAGAGAGAGCAAAAGAGAGGGGGGAGAGAGAGAGAGCACAAAAGAGAGTGGACGAGAGAGAGCTCAAAAGAGAGGGGGGAGAGAGCGCAAAAGAGATGGGGAGAGAGGGGGGAGAGAGAGCGCAAAAGAAAGGGGGAGAGAGTGCAAAAGAGAGGGGAAGAGAGAGAGCAAAATAGGGGGAGAGAGAGAGAGCACATAAGAGAGGGGGAGAGAGAGAGAGGGGAGAGAGAGAGGGGGGAGAGAGAGAGGAGGGGAGAGAGAGGAGGGGAGAGAGAGGAGATGGAGGGAGAGAGAGAGGGGGGAGAGAGCTCAAAATAGAGGGGGAGAGAGAGGGCAAAAGAGATGGTGGGAGAGAGAGCGCAAAAGAGATGGGGGAGAGAGAGAGTGCAAAAGAGATGGGGGAGAGAGAGCAAAAGAGAGGGGGAGATAGAGAGCGCAAAAGAGAGGGGGGATGAAGAGTGCAAAAGAGAGGGGGAGAGAGAGAGCGCAAAAGAGAGGTGGAGAGAGAGTGCAAAAGAGAGGGGGGAGAGAGAGAGCAAAATAGGGGGAGAGAGAGAGAGCACATAAGAGAGGGGGGAGAGAGAGAGAGGGGAGAGAGAGAGGGGGAGAGAGAGGACGGGAGAGAGAGGAGAGGGAGGGAGAGAGAGAGCTCAAAATAGAGGGGGAGAGAGAGTGCAAAAGAGATGGGGGAGAGAGAGCGCAAAAGAGATGGGAGAGAGAGCGCAAAAGAGATGGGGGAGAGAGAGCAAAAGAGAGGGGGAGAGAGAGAGCGCAAAAGAGAGGGGGGATGGAGAGTGCAAAAGAAAGGGGGAGAGAGAGAGTGCAAAAGAGAGGGGGGAGAGAGAGAGCGCAAAAGAGAAGGGGGGAGAGATCGCAAAAGAGAGGGGGGAGAGAGAGAGCTCAAAAGAGAGAGGGTAAGAGAGAGAGCTCAAAATAGAGGGGGAGAGAGAGAGCAAAAGAGAGGGGGGGAGAGAGAGAGAGAGCAAAAGAGAGGGGGAGGGAGAGAGCGCAAGGGGTGGGACCGCTGTACTGCAAAAAATGGCCCGTGTGAACGGTCTTTAGGACTAGTCTATAATAAACTACCAATAGCCCTTAAAAGGGCCTTTTGTAGGGCATTGCCCTAAAGAAATCAGCTATTTTGCTACAAAATAAAAACAAACACCCCCTAACATTACAAACCCCCACCCCCCAAACCCACAAAACAAAAAAAAAAACCTAACTAAAAAAACCTAATCTATGGGCATTGCCTTTAAAAAGTCATTCAGCTCTTTTTCTTGCCCTTAAAAGGGCATTCAGCTCTTATAAAACAAGCCCAAACCCTAATCTAAAAAAAAACCCACCCCAAAAATAACTTAAAAAAACCTAACCCTAACCCCTCTTTAGGCACCCACAGTTGCTGAAGTCCAGCTTGAACGATCTTCATCCCAGCGGCTCCATCTTCATCCAGGCGGTTGCATCTTCATCCATCGAGGGGCCGGCATCTTCTTCATTCCTGCGGAGGCTGAGCGGTCGATGCGTGGAGATCCAGGTGAAGTTCCAAGGTGTAGGTCCAGGCGAAGGTCCATCCATCCGACGTGAAGGTCCTCTTCAAGCTATTGTCCCCCGCACACTAAGGATTCAAATGCAAGGTACCCCTTTTGTACTGAGAGTACCATTGCATTCCTATTTGCTGAAAATTTTAAATCAGCCAATAGGAATTAGAGCTGCTAAAATCCTATTGGCTGTTCAAATCATCCAATAGGATTCAAGCAGCTCTCATTCCTATTGGCTGATTCCTATTGGCTGATTTGAACAGCCAAACCCACCCCAAAAAAATTTAAAAAACCTAACACTAACCCCTCTTTAGGTTCTCACAGTTGCTGAAGTCCGGCTTGAACGATTTTCATCCCAGCGGCTCCATCTTCATCCATTGAGGGACCGGCATCTTCTTCACCCCTGCGGAGGTGGAGGTTCATGCGAAGGTCCAAGGCGGAGCTCCAGGCGGAGGTTAATCGATCCGACGTGGAAGTCCTCTTCATGCGATCATCCGCTGCACACTGAGGATTCAAATGCAAGGTACCCCTTTTATACTTGCATCCCTATAGGCTGAAAAAATTAAATCAGCCAATAGGAATTAGAACTGCTAAAATCCTACTGGCTGTTCAAATCAGCCAATAGGATTTAAGCAGCTCTCATTCCTATTGACTGATTTGAAGCTGCATTTGAAGTTACAATATTATTAACCCATTAAGGGCCAGATTGCCGCCTGATCAAATGAAGATGGAGCTGCCTGGATGAAGATGGAGCCGCCTGGATGAAAATGGAGCCGCTGAGATGAAGATGATCGTTCAAGCCGGACTTCAGCAACTGTGAGTACTTAAAGAGCGGTTAGTGTTAGGTTTTTATAAGGTTTCTGGGGTGGGTTTTTTTTAGATAAGGTTTTGGGCTTGTCTTAAAATCGCTGAATGCCCTTTTAAGGGCAAGAAAAAGAGCTGAATGCCCTTTTAAGGGCAATGCCCATACAAATGCCCTTTTAAGGGCAATGGGTAGCTTAGGTTTTTTTTAGAGTTAGGTTTTTTATTTTGGGGGGTTGGTTGGGTGGAGGGTTTTACTGTTGGGGGGGTCTTTGTATTTTTTTACAGGGAAAAGAGCTGATTTCTTTAGGGCAATGCCCTACAAAAGGCCATTTTAAGGGATATTGGTAGTTTATTGTAGACTAGGTTTTTTATTTCGGGGGGGCTTTTTTATTTTGATAGGGGTATTAGATCAGGTGTAATTGTTTTTATTTTGCATAATTTCATTTTTTATTTTTTGTAATTCAGTATTTTTTTATTTTTTTTAATTTAGTATTTTTTATTTTTTGTAATTTAGTATTTTAAATTTTTTGTAACTTTAGATTTAATTTTTTAGTAGTATTAGGTTTATTTAATGAGTAATTTAATTGATTTAATTAATAATTATTTTAATTTTAGTATAATAGTTATGTTAGTTTAATTTATAGTTTAAATTTAGTTTTTTTGAATTTCACAGGTAAGTTTTTATTTATTTTAATATAGGGATATTGTAATTTTAATTTAAAGTTAGGGGGTTGTTAGGTTTAGTGGTTAATAGTTTAATTTAGTTTTTGGCGATGTGAGGAGCTGGCGGTTTAGGGGTTAATAGGTTTATTTAGTGGTAGTGATGTGGGAGGCCAGAGGTTAAGGGGTTAATAACTTTATTTAGTGGCAGCGATGTCGGGAAGCGGTGGAATAGGGGTTAATATCTTTATTACAGTGTGGGCGATGTTGGGATGCAGGGGAAAAGGGGTTAATACCTTTCGTATAGTGGCGACGATGTCGGGGAGCGGCGGAATTGGGGTTAATAATTTTTATTAGTGACAGTGATGTCAGGAGTGGCAGATTAGGGGGTTAATAACTTTATTATAGTGTTTGCGATGCGGGAGGGCCTCGGTTTAGGGGTTAATAGGTAGTTTATGGGTGTTAGTGTACTTTGTAACAGTTTAGTTATGAGTTTTGTGTAACAGTTTTGTTACGTAAAACTCATAACTACTGACTTTAGATTGTGAAATGAATCTTGTCGGTATAGGCTGCAACACTAGCTTTTTAGCCTCACCGCAAAACTTGTAATGACAGCGCTATGGAAATCCCATGCAAAAACTTCATTTTTTTGAAGCGTTACAGGCTAAAAGGCTTGCAGTACCGCTATACCGACAAGACTCATAATGGCTGCATTGCTGTTTTTACGCTGAAATGGCCATTTTTTCAGAGTTAAAACACGAACGCAAAACTCTTCATCTAGGTGAATGTTATTTAAAAATAAGCAAAACCATTCATTTTTACAAAAATATAAAACTATAAATGGATCATCTACAAAATATTTATGCAAATAATAATCTAGTGTACAATGTCCCTTTTAGGGGTTAACACATTAAATGCTGTTTAAAGCAACCAAGGCCTCTGCATTGAGAACAGTAGCATAAACCAAAGTTAGTGCATGAAAAGGGGCTTACACTAGGGTTGCCAACTTTAAAAAAAAATAAAGGAGATTGTATTTATCAACAAAATTTCATGCAGGAAAAAATTAAATAAAACACAAACAAAACTGCATTAGTTAATGGAATACGCTTTATTTGATATTTTAAGGTTTAAAGGGAATACATTTGACACGGATTTGCCTCTTCTAGAGTTCCAACTATTTAAATAGGCCATAGTAGCTCAACGATTGGGTGCAGTTGGGGTTCACTACAGTAAGCAACATCAATATTTTCTACAAACAGTTTAATATCTGAATTACTGCACTATTGCTAGCAAAGCACAGATGCAATGTACTACTGGGACCCATATGCCAATGACAAAAGAAATATATATGCAGCCGCCAATCAGCAGCTATCTCCTGTGCATTACCATTCCTGAGCCTACCTCGGTATTGCCAGAACGCATAGAATTAGAACAAAGCAAATTTGAAAATAGAAGTCAATTTAAAAGTTGTTTATAAATGCCTGCTCTATTTGAATCATGAAATAAAAATGTAGTTTTCATGTCACTTTAGTGACTGCATCAGTCCCATTGTGCACAGTTTTATAAACTTAGTGACCATCTTCTAAGTTCTGCCTTTAAAGCGCACGGCAAAATATTTAAAAACAGTCAAAAATTCACATAAAGTTTCTCAATAGGCTGCTTATTTAATGCTTATAATAAATTATAGGTAATATGCAAAACTACTTAAATAAAGTTGTTAGAATAACTTATTATCCATTAGCCAATCTGCAAAACGACTTCAAATTCATGCATATAAAGTTCTAAACATATTAAGTAGTTTTGCAGATTGCATGATGGCTGCATTATATGCATAAGTTATAATATTCATGGCTGCCAAGCTGCATAACAAATGGCAATATTATTAACCCATTAAGGGCCAGATTTGCGCCTGATCGATAAGGTGTTTATTGCAGGTGATTGTGCTTGTCGGGCTTACCGCTAGTATTACTAGTTGAAAGTAAATGTGATCGCTTGAGTGCAATCGCAATTTACGCTGGAATGATTACCGTGTCCTCTGGTTAACTGTTTCGCGAAACATAAAAGTTGCACAAAACACATCAAAAATACAATACAATATATAGTTACACTCATAATAACACATCTAATAAAAATTATTTACAAAAAATATTGCACACTAAAGATATAAGGGCTCAAAGATCTGAGATCTCAGGGATTTGACATAGCCATACATACATATACATTTTTAAAGATGTATATGTATTTATATATACCTAAACTGTATTTATATATATATATATATATATATATATATATATATATATATGTATGAACAAAAAGAGAGAGGGGACAATCTGCGCTTAGGAATATCGTAGCTGCACTTTCAACAATGTACCTGGATATTCAATAATAAACCAAGTTCTCAGAGATTAGTGATGGTATAACCATACGTGAGTAATCAAATACAGTAATATCAAAGAATAATTCTCTGGTCATACACTGAAAATTACACAATGATGATCAATCTGGCACTGTAATGAGTTAATCACATAGGTAATGTGTATGTATATATATATATATATACACAATAGTATCACTAAGACACATGTGAAGTCCAGCTATCCTGTAAATATATAAAATAAATAGGCTGTAGATTAAATAGTCTATATAAACTTGTAAATAAACAGTTCCCTTGTGCCAGTAAATCTTTGCTGCTTCGTCTGGAAGTTGGGAGTATCCTCTTGAACAAGCGGATTCTCGTAGGTTTCTGGAAGAGAAGAGGTTAAGAAGCGCATAAGAAAGGCACCCCTAGTGAAGCCTGTAGACACAGTTGTTCAAATACTAAGATGCAATTTAAACCACTCACGTGATTCAACCTCAATTCGTATGAGGTATCAATCGGACCCGGATTTTAGCTGTTTCCTCCTTGAATGTTCCTTTTCTGTTCGCCTCCAGTAATCCCTGTATTCCCGGGCTGTGCAGAAGTCTTCACAGAGCTCTTTCAAACAGCAGTGTGGATCTACATCCACTGCAGCACTCAGGGGCAGGGGTAGGGGCAGAACAAAAGGGGAGTGCAAATCTATGTGTACAAAGAGTATATTTATTGGTGCAGATGATAGACAAATATTTACATATCAAACATAAAAAGTCACAGATATTTTCAGTGACTGATAAAATGCAGCACTAATCGGTATGACAACAGTCTAACAAAGAGATCTGTCTGACTACCGTTACTTAGCTGCTATGTGGTTAAATGAAATAGCAAACCCTCTCTCAGCTCGATATCTGCTTACCCCCGACCACACAACCAGGTGTGTGATACGGAGAGCTGGGGTATATCGGCGTGTACAGAGAAGCGGGTGATGAGTGTGGCGGGGGGCGGAGCCTTACGCGTTTCGCAACGCTATTGGTTGCTTCATCAACATGCCGATATACCCCAGCTCTCCGTATCACACACCTGGTTGTGTGGTCGGGGGTAAGCAGATATCGAGCTGAGAGAGGGTTTGCTATTTCATTTAACCACATAGCAGCTAAGTAACGGTAGTCAGACAGATCTCTTTGTTAGACTGTTGTCATACCGATTAGTGCTGCATTTTATCAGTCACTGAAAATATCTGTGACTTTTTATGTTTGATATGTAAATATTTGTCTATTATCTGCACCAATAAATATACTCTTTGTACACATAGATTTGCACTCCCCTTTTGTTCTGCCCCTACCCCTGCCCCTGAGTGCTGCAGTGGATGTAGATCCACACTGCTGTTTGAAAGAGCTCTGAGAAGACTTCTGCACAGCCCGGGAATACAGGGATTACTGGAGGCGAACAGAAAAGGAACATTCAAGGAGGAAACAGCTAAAATCCGGGTCCGATTGATACCTTATACGAATTGAGG
The DNA here is from genome assembly GCF_027579735.1 of Bombina bombina. Classification (NCBI taxonomy): domain Eukaryota; kingdom Metazoa; phylum Chordata; class Amphibia; order Anura; family Bombinatoridae; genus Bombina; species Bombina bombina. The sequence continues at coordinate 1,481,202,206 of NC_069499.1, read as the reverse complement.
TTGAATCACATGAGTGGTTTAAATTGCATCTTAGTATTTGAACAACTGTGTCTACAGGCTTCACTAGGGGTGCCTTTCTTATGCGCTTCTTAACCTCTTCTCTTCCAGATATACAGGGAGTGCAGAATTATTAGGCAAGTTGTATTTTTGAGGATTAATTTTATTATTGAACAACAACCATGTTCTCAATGAACCCAAAAAACTCATTAATATCAAAGCTGAATAGTTTTGGAAGTAGTTTTTAGTTTGTTTTTAGTTATAGCTATTTTAGGGGGATATCTGTGTGTGCAGGTGACTATTACTGTGCATAATTATTAGGCAATTTAACAAAAAACAAATATATACCCATTTCAATTATTTATTTTTACCAGTGAAACCAATATAACATCTCAACATTCACAAATATACATTTCTGACATTCAAAAACAAAACAAAAACAAATCAGTGACCAATATAGCCACCTTTCTTTGCAAGGACACTCAAAAGCCTGCCATCCATGGATTCTGTCAGTGTTTTGATCTGTTCACCATCAACATTGCGTGCAGCAGCAACCACAGCCTCCCAGACACTGTTCAGAGAGGTGTACTGTTTTCCCTCCTTGTAAATCTCACATTTGATGATGGACCACAGGTTCTCAATGGGGTTCAGATCAGGTGAACAAGGAGGCCATGTCATTAGATTTTCTTCTTTTATACCCTTTCTTGCCAGCCACGCAGTGGAGTACTTGGACGCGTGTGATGGAGCATTGTCCTGCATGAAAATCATGTTTTTCTTGAAGGATGCAGACTTCTTCCTGTACCACTGCTTGAAGAAGGTGTCTTCCAGAAACTGGCAGTAGGACTGGGAGTTGAGCTTGACTCCATCCTCAACCCGAAAAGGCCCCACAAGCTCTTCTTTGATGATACCAGCCCAAACCAGTACTCCACCTCCACCTTGCTGGCGTCTGAGTCGGACTGGAGCTCTCTGCCCTTTACCAATCCAGCCACGGGCCCATCCATCTGGCCCATCAAGACTCACTCTCATTTCATCAGTCCATAAAACCTTAGAAAAATAAGTCTTGAGATATTTCTTGGCCCAGTCTTGACGTTTCAGCTTGTGTGTCTTGTTCAGTGGTGGTCGTCTTTCAGCCTTTCTTACCTTGGCCATGTCTCTGAGTATTGCACACCTTGTGCTTTTGGGCACTCCAGTGATGTTGCAGCTCTGAAATATGGCCAAACTGGTGGCAAGTGGCATCTTGGCAGCTGCACGCTTGACTTTTCTCAGTTCATGGGCAGTTATTTTGCGCCTTGGTTTTTCCACACGCTTCTTGCGACCCTGTTGACTATTTTAAATGAAACGCTTGATTGTTCGATGATCACGCTTCAGAAGCTTTGCAATTTTAAGAGTGCTGCATCCCTCTGCAAGATATCTCACTATTTTTGACTTTTCTGAGCCTGTCAAGTCCTTCTTTTGACCCATTTTGCCAAAGGAAAGGAAGTTGCCTAATAATTATGCACACCTGATATAGGGTGTTGATGTCATTAGACCACACCCCTTCTCATTACAGAGAAGCACATCACCTAATATGCTTAATTGGTAGTAGGCTTTCGAGCCTATACAGCTTGGAGTAAGACAACATGCATAAAGAGGATGATGTGGTCAAAATACTCATTTGCCTAATAATTCTGCACTCCCTGTATATATATATATATATATATATATATATATATATATATATATATATATATATATATATATATATATATATATATATATATATATATATATATATATATACAGGGAGTGCAGAAAATACTAATTTGCCTAATAATTCTGCACTCCCTGTATATATATATATATATATATATATATATACAGGGAGTGCAGAATTATTAGGCAAATGAGTATTTTGACCACATCATCCTCTTTATGCATGTTGTCTTACTCCAAGCTGTATAGGCTCGAAAGCCTACTACCAATTAAGCATATTAGGTGATGTGCATCTCTGTAATGAGAAGGGGTGTGGTCTAATGACATCAACACCCTATATCAGGTGTGCATAATTATTAGGCAACTTCCTTTCCTTTGGCAAAATGGGTCAAAAGAAGGACTTGACAGGCTCAGAAAAGTCAAAAATAGTGAGATATCTTGCAGAGGGATGCAGCACTCTTAAAATTGCAAAGCTTCTGAAGCGTGATCATCGAACAATCAAGCGTTTCATTCAAAATAGTCAACAGGGTCGCAAGAAGCGTGTGGAAAAACCAAGGCGCAAAATAACTGCCCATGAACTGAGAAAAGTTAAGCGTGCAGCTGCCAAGATGCCACTTGCCACCAGTTTGGCCATATTTCAGAGCTGCAACATCACTGGAGTGCCCAAAAGCACAAGGTGTGCAATACTCAGAGACATGGCCAAGGTAAGAAAGGCTGAAAGATGACCACCACTGAACAAGACACACAAGCTGAAATGTCAAGACTGGGCCAAGAAATATCTCAAGACTGATTTTTCTAAGGTTTTATGGACTGATGAAATGAGAGTGAGTCTTGATGGGCCAGATGGATGGGCCCGTGGCTGGATTGGTAAAGGGCAGAGAGCTCCAGTCCGACTCAGACGCCAGCAAGGTGGAGGTGGAGTACTGGTTTGGGCTGGTATCATCAAAGATGAGCTTATGGGGCCTTTTCGGGTTGAGGATGGAGTCAAGCTCAACTCCCAGTCCTACTGCCAGTTTCTGGAAGACACCTTCTTCAAGCAGTGGTACAGGAAGAAGTCTGCATCCTTCAAGAAAAACATGATTTTCATGCAGGACAATGCTCCATCACACGCGTCCAAGTACTCCACAGCGTGGCTGGCAAGAAAGGGTATAAAAGAAGAAAATCTAATGACATGGCCTCCTTGTTCACCTGATCTGAACCCCATTGAGAACCTGTGGTCCATCATCAAATGTGAGATTTACAAGGAGGGAAAACAGTACACCTCTCTGAACAGTGTCTGGGAGGCTCTGGTTGCTGCTGCACGCAATGTTGATGGTGAACAGATCAAAACACTGACAGAATCCATGGATGGCAGGCTTTTGAGTGTCCTTGCAAAGAAAGGTGGCTATATTGGTCACTGATTTGTTTTTGTTTTGTTTTTGAATGTCAGAAATGTATATTTGTGAATGTTGAGATGTTATATTGGTTTCACTGGTAAAAATAAATAATTGAAAAGGGTATATATTTGTTTTTTGTTAAGTTGCCTAATAATTATGCACAGTAATAGTCACCTGCACACACAGATATCCCCCTAAAATAGCTATAACTAAAAACAAACTAAAAACTACTTCCAAAACGGCTCTCTGGGAGCAATCTGATAAAGCAATTATATTTCTGATAGTTATTTTCAGGTTGGGGTAGCTCGGTAGACTTAAATGCAATCTTATGCAGGGCAAAAACGCTTACACTGCTTGGATGGAGAAAGCATGTGGAAAACTCACAGATCTTGCAGTGAACCACGTACAAAGGGATGGGCTTTTCTCACCGGAAAGACTTCCATACAGCACCGCCACTCGCGCACTTCTAGAAGTCAGGGGAAACCAGCCTCGTCCTCACTCCGTCTGTAACCGCAAGTCAGCAAACTGCCCAGCACGTCTATGACGTGGTCACTACCGCTCCGCCAATCCTGAAGCAATTAACTGAAAATTGTGCTCCAGCGATCCAATAACTATAATATTCCCAAAGGTATTTTCCAGGGATATTATCAAAAAGTTCCAAGCACTGTTCCAAAATGAGCGCCAGATAATTTTGGAGGGGAAGCTCAATAAAGTAAGAAAAAATGCAAATTATCCGGAACTTGTAGTAAAAGGTCTAACTTTAATGGTCAAGTTAAAAATATAACAGTGATCAGTAAAAAGCATCTGACATGTTTCGGCCAGAAGGCCTTATTCATAGACTTAAGCTTAGTAAAAAATACTGCCATATTTAAAATCAATACTGACATGCTATTGGATATTACTGATTAAATGAAATGCATCAAATCTGAAATATACGACACATAATTTGAAACAGAAAATGATTTGTATTTAGCTTTACATATACTAATTTGACTGTTTATCTCTATAAACACAGACAAAACAAGAAACAAAAGATAATATATATTATATATATATATATATATATATATATATATATATATATATATATAAATATCAAGAAGGAATAAGAAAAAAATTACATGACCCAAAACTATCACATAATGTTATAGTGTTACCTTGAAGTGTTACATTTATATACATATGTATTCATAAGAAAGTAATGATAAACCACCTATCATAAATAAAACAAAACAAAAAAGATGTTTAAAAACATTGAAAAGAAAAAAGAAGAATTTCTCATCTAATATCAGTCAGCAAATGAAGTGAACAAAAAATGTGAGGTTCCAATTAAAGGATACTGACAGCGCAACTTTGTAATATAAGATATATATATATATATATATATATATATATATATATATATGTGTACATATATGTATATATATATATATATATATATGTGTACATATATGTATATATATATATATATCTGTACATATGTATTTATATGTGTATATATGTGTATATATGTATTTACAGTCATATATACACATATAAATACGTAAATACATATGTATAGATACATAGACATGTATTTATATATATATTATATATATATATATGTATGTATATATATATATATATATATATATATATACTCCACAGAAACAGCAATTGTTAAGGTTACCAATGACCTACTTACAGCAAATCAAAAGGCCACTTCTCTCTGCTTATTCTCCTTGATCTGTCGGCAGCCTTTGACACTGTTGAACACCCGCTCTTGCTCCAAATCCTCCAATCCTTCGGCATATGTGACACAGCCCTCTCGTGACTCTCTTCCTACCTATCAAACCGTACCTTTAGTGTACCCTTCTCTGGGGCCTCCTCTGCCCCATCACCACTTTCTGTCGGAGTACCGCAAGGCTCTGTCCTCGGTCCCCTTCTCTTCTCAATCTACACGTCATCACTAGGTTCCCTAATAAAGTCCCACGGTTTACAATATCATTTGTATGCCGATGACACCCAAATCTACTTCTCTGCATGAGACTTTTCTCCTTCCTTGCTAACCCGTGTCACTAACTGTCTTTCTCACATCTCCAACTGGATGTCCTCTCACTACCTCAAGCTAAATCTCTCCAAAAGTGAGCTCCTTATTTTCCCCCCTTCTTCAAGACTCTCCACCCCCAATCTCTCTATAACTGTCGACAACTCCATCATTACCCCTACCCCGCATGCCCGATGTCTCGGGGTCACATTAGATCTGCCGCTTCCATCTTAAAAACATCTCTAAAATTAGACACTTCCTTACACAAGACACAGCTAAGATTTTAATCCACTCTCCCATCCTCTTTAATCCACCTTTCATTATACCAGTTCCTCTCCTCCATTGCTATCCCCTGAACCCCCCTAGCATGTAAGCTTAAGAGTCCAGCTGTTTGTTGATCACCTTCTCAAGAGCTGACTACAACAGTGCAACTCTTGGCAGGGTCCTCTACCCATTTGATCCCTATAACTGTTTTTTTCTACTCCACCTTTGTTAATAGCGCTGCGGAAACTGTTGGTGCTCTACAAATAACTGATAATATATATATATATATATATATATATATATATATATATATATATACAAATATCCAGACAGGTGCACTCACTGTGACATAAGACATCCGCCGGGGTGCTGCGCTGAAAACATATAGCAATATCCGTTCAACCCCTCAAGGTAGAAAAACGCTTCACTCTCCGGTCTCTTTCAAAATCCTTTATTAAGTATCCAGCATCATATGACAAAATTCCCAAACGTTTCGATACCAATTGGTATCTTTTTCAATGGGTAATCAGAACATATCTATCCCAAAAGAAGATTCCTAATACTAACCACAAACCACTCACCTATATACACCTGTAAAGCCTCTCTGTCACTTCCGGTACATCAGAAAACCGCCCCACCATGCGCATGCGTCCAGGAGTTAGCCAACCGCATGGCTAATTTGCATATTCAATAACGTAATGACGTTTGCGTTCCAACCACGCATAGTTACTCCTTACTGTTTTAGCAGCTAATGCGCATACCCAGGTGGCTGAAGTTCTAATGATACCGGACTAACTCTTACAAGTATAACTACTCTAAAGTGTAAAAAAGCTATCTATACCAAGTTAAAATCTATAATATAACTACCTGAGTTCTCAGAACAGACTTTATTCCTTTATATTTATAGAGTATTAAGTAAGATACTTAGCATTTTTATATACAGTTTGCTAAGCTAATCACAGCCCCTTTAATTATCTTATCCACAAGCTTCTATGCCAATTGGAGTGCAGTGAGAGACTTAGTTGTGGCTACCGCAATACACTAAACACCATAACTTCAGAGACTTTGTGAACCCATATATTCTGAACCAGTCCATCTTCCTGGGTGTTGATGACCTAGACCGATAAATCATGGACATTTCACTTAAAGGAAGACACCAAAGTCCATCTGTACATTCAGACCCTTGGGAGCCACTGTGTCTAAACGATAAATCCAGGAGGTCTCAACTTGGAGTAGTTTCGTGTTCCTATCTCCACCCCTTCGTAAGGGGGGCACATGATCAATCAACATAGTCCTTAAACTTGCCGCTGTGTGCCCAGCTTGAAGGAAATGTCTGGCGACCGGTTGATCAGATGTTTTCTTGTCAATCGCTTGTCTAATCGCATGGCGATGATTGGCCATTCTATCTCGAAATGTAGTAGAGGTCTTCCCCACATAGACAAGCGAACATGGACACATTAGTATGTATACAACATACGTACTCATACATGACAATCTGTGTAGAATCTTGTATTTTCTCCCAGTGTGTGGGTGGTGAAAGAACATCCCTGTTAACATACTATTGCACGTAGTGCAGTCCCCACATCTATAGCAGCCAACTTTTTTCCTGCTGTCCAGCCAAGTACCTTTTTCATAGCACTTCACAGGGTCATTCTGGACAAGTAAATCCTTCAAATTGGGTGCTCTCTTATAAGCCATCCGTGGGGCTGATGTGTGCAGGAATGGTAGTGATTTGTCAGTATTGATAATGTCCCAGTTCTTCTTGACCGATTCAGACAATATTTTGGACACGGGGTTGAACGTGGTGACAAAGTTAATGATATCGCTATTGTTTTCTACTTTATCAGTAGGATCATGTGGTTGTAGCAGAGATATTTGATCATCCCCGGCCAGGTTGGTTTGCACCTGTGTTATCAGTTTTCTTGCATATCCTCGTTGCTCCAATTTCTTAATCATTTCATCCTCCTGTACTCTTCTAGTCTCTCTTAGTGTGTTATTGCGGGCCACCCGCGTGAGTTGAGAGGATACCACACTCTTTTTTTGATGTTCAGGGTGAAAACTTGTGGATAGCAACAATGAGTTTCTATCCGTCGGTTTTGAATATAAGGAGGTAGAAAATTTGTAACAATCATCTTCTGTATAAACAGATATGTTTAGATCTAGGAATGGTATGCTCACCCTGTTATGGGCCACTTTAAATCGAATAGTTGACTCAAGCTGATTTAAGCTGTCAACCCACTGTTCTAGAGATTCCTCTGACCCTCTCCATACCAAAAACACATCGTCAATATACCTGACGTACAGTTTAATTTTATCAATTGTGCGAATGTGCATGACCATAGTCTCATACCAAGACATATACAGATTGGCGTATGCGGGAGCCATATTAGAACCCATTGCAGTTCCTGATATTTGTAAGAAGAATTCCTTCTCAAATTTGAAAAAGTTTTTTTCCAAACAAAACCTCAATAGTTCCAATAGGAACTCAATGGGTGGTCCCGCATACGCCAATGACTCACTTAACATGGATCTGACCGCCTGTACACCACCATCATGCGGGATGACAGTGTACAAGCTGTCAACATCCATTGTAACAAGTAGGTCATCTGGACCAAGTTCATTCCAGGCAAGTAACCTCCGAATGAGTGAGGGAGAATCCAGTATAAAGGAATATGACTCCTTTACAACTGGCTGTAGGTGATGATCTATGAAAATGGCCACATTAGAACACAAAGAATCCCTGGCAGACACAATAGGTCTGCCAGGCGGTTTAATCAGAGTCTTGTGTACTTTGGGCAATAGGTATAGTACCGGAATAACCGGAAATGCAGTAGTCATATATTCAAATTCATTTTCATCAATCATACCTGATTCTAGCCCATATTTCAATATAAGATCCAATTCCTTCTTAAATGTATTTATTGGATTTCCTCTTAGTTTACAATAGATGCGATTATCAGTCAGCTGTCTATAGGCTTCCTCTCTATAGTCAACATAATTTTGAACCACTATAGAGCCTCCTTTATCCGCCGCATGAATAATGATCGTGGTGTCATTAGAACTTCAGCCACCTGGGTATGCGCATTAGCTGCTAAAACAGTAAGGAGTAACTATGCGTGGTTGGAACGCAAACGTCATTACGTTATTGAATATGCAAATTAGCCATGCGGTTGGCTAACTCCTGGACGCATGCGCATGGTGGGGCGGTTTTCTGATGTACCGGAAGTGACAGAGAGGCTTTACAGGTGTATATAGGTGAGTGGTTTGTGGTTAGTATTAGGAATCTTCTTTTGGGATAGATATGTTCTGATTACCCATTGAAAAAGATACCAATTGGTATCGAAACGTTTGGGAATTTTGTCATATGATGCTGGATACTTAATAAAGGATTTTGAAAGAGACCGGAGAGTGAAGCGTTTTTCTACCTTGAGGGGTTGAACGGATATTGCTATATATATATATATATATATATATATATATATATATATATATATATATATATATATACTGTATATATACACAAGTGCATTTGAGTCTTTTGCAGGTATGAAAGATGAAAAAATGTTAAAGCATATTTATACCATATTCATATTTAATAAAGTGTTATACTGTGTATTTACTGTAAATATTTCAGATTCCAATGTTCTGCACATAGCAGAAAATGTTATATATATTTACAAATAGATATTCCTATAGATATCTGTATAATATATCTATACCTATATAATCATGTATATACATATTGGTATAGATATATATTGTACCAAAAAACACATCAGATCAGATATATGTAGAAAGATTTATTTATGAAAAAAAAGAACATACGGATTCTGTTATGTGCAGAACATTGGAATGTGAAATATTCATATTTTCATGTTGGGTTAGTGCAAATGAAAATATGTGATCGGGTTTGCATTAAAGTCAGACACAGTCACATGCCCCCTCCCTACTCCACCCTCTGCCTGCCTCTTATCCAATCAGGAGTTATGCCTTGAATGCTACCACGCCTCCAGAGTTCCCTCTCTTTGGACTCAGGAGGGAGGAGGAGGAGGCTTGGAAAGGAAAAAAAAAACTCAGGGGAAAGGGAAAAATGGATTAAAATTATGGAAGAAACTGGGAAATATGGGACGATTGACAACCCTAGTTAACACATTAACTAAATGCTTTTTTATTAAACAGAGATTTAAGGCCTCTGCATTTAGAACAGTAGCATAAACTAAGTTTAATCAACATAAATGGGTTTTGTGCAGCAAATTTAATTTAATGAACAAAAATGTAACAAGTAAACTTTTAGAAAAAATTGAGATATTAGAGCACAAACTATGTTTAATGAACAAAAATGGGTTTTGTGCAGCACATTTACTAAATGCTTGACCCCACAAGTCATTAGTTCCTTTAAGTAGCAATAAAGACAAGACCACCAAGTTGGGAGAGAATAGGCCGCAGCTTATTTATTAAAAAAACAAATCAAATAATACATTAACATTTTAACTTTAACAATTTAAAACACCTTTTTAAAACACCTCAGTGCTTGCTTTATTTCACTATAAGCCCCCACCCCTTCCAGGACGGGGCATCCACCATCACTCTTCCTTTTGCTACATCTCCACAAGTACAAGCCATTATCCATCAGGCGTAAGCTTCAATAGAACATAGCAAGCACCCTGCCATTGCTGCGACAACCATTACTCAAACCAAACTGTAGGGAGGGAGGGCGGGACAACAGCTCCTACCGTGCTGTTCCTGGAGGGACACCTGTGACCTCACTTCCCGTCAGGGGTTTATCAACCCCTTCCTAGACCCCTCCCTCTTTTAAACATCCACTCCTAGGGAAGTGGGGTCAAAGGTGCCCTCCTTTATTTTCTGCATCCGGTACTTTCTTGACCCCACATTTCTTAGTCATTCGTTCCTTTAAGTAGCAATAAAGACAAGACCACCAAGTTGGAAGAGAAAAGGCTGCAGCTTATTTATTAAAACCAAACCAAATAATAAATTAACATTTTAACTTTAACATTTTAAAACACCTTTTTAAAACACCTCAGTGCTTGCTTTATTTTACTATAAGCCCCCACCCCATCTAGGGTGGGTGTCCACCCTCACTCTTCCTTTTGCTACACCTCCACAAGTACAAGCCATTATCCATCAGGCGTAAGTCTCAATATAACATAGCAAGCACCCCGCCACTACTCGCTCCTCAGCGAGTACCACCACCTAAAGCTAAGGCCTTTTCAATCCATTCTCAAACCGTAAAATTACTCAGGTGCAACCCTACCTCGTTCAGGTGCACTCCATCCTTCAGGTAAAAACATCTACCCGATTCCCCCACAAACTCCACATGGCGTAGGCCACACCCCAAACCTTCTCACCTACCCACTGACCGTTCTATTCACCTTCCATCTGGAAGCCTCCAACTTCTTGAAATCCTATGCAGACCTCAATACCACCCTACTCTCAAAACAACCCCCGCAAACAACTGTACCAGTCTATCGAAACCCCTCTTCATCTCCTCAGTCAAGTCTTTTTGAGGCATGAACCCCAAATCATTCCCTCCTGCGTGGATAACTAAAACTTTTGGGAGGGAAAACAGCCTCGCATATTCCACCACCTTTCCCTCTACCTGCTCCCATTTCATCCCCGGATCCCAAACCATCTCACAACTACTCGGTCTCTAGGGAAACCCAGCTGGACCCCATCTTCCTTCACTGCAGCTGCCTTTCGCGCCCAAAACACATACGAGTATCCTAAAATCCAACATCTCACAGGATCTGCCAAATGAAAATTGTGAAACCAATCAGCTACCCCCTTCTCATAACACTAAGCCCGGCCTCACATACCCCCAAAATCTCTCAGACCTCCACCTTCCAATCCTCCTAATTACCAACGGCTTGAGCCCCAAATTTGCTGCCTCAGTGGCCACCCCAATTCTGAACGAATGCGACCCGAACTCTGACCCTCTCAAACCCATTAAAACCAACACCTTCCGCATAACCGCAACGAATAGGAACAGAGATAACATCGAGCCGTCAGCATGCACCAGCACGGGCCAGAGCTATGATGGGACACCCCAAAGAACTCTCGTACCGTCCACACTGGGCAACAATCCCCCCAATCTCCCTCAAAACAATTACCACCCCTCTCCCGGCTTGGTCCATTTTCAACCTCCTGACCCACAAATCTACTACACCCTCCTTCAAAACAACGTCTTGCCTCCCCAAACCACTGCTATCCCTACGATTCTTCCCCATCAATTCAGATACCCTGAAGGCTCCAAAGAAAGCCATTACAAATGCCGTTCTGAACAGCAGTTCTTCGTGCCGTGAAAAACATACATTGGCCAACCGTGTAACCAAACTATGTAGAATGGCAAACGTCACCGGCCTACACCCATCAACCCACGATCAACCCCTACACATACTCTTGACCGCCATCCTGACTAAAAAAACTTTAGTCAGGTCCTCACCACCTTGCATCTGAAAAAACCCTTAAGCAGCCATCCCTATCCTCCTGCAGTTGTTTATCCCCGGCCCTATGCTGCCACATCCTCCACACTCGGGTGTATGCCCTCCATGTGTTATGGGCCAGCGCCCCTTTTACCAGCTTCAACACTCCTGGCAGCCTAACTTCCACAGCTCCTTGGGACATGCAACTCCTTCCCGTTCTGCCTCCGTGGCCACCTCTTGTAACCGATCCCACTGAAATTGGGGCCAAGCGTCAGTGATCACATTCAACTGCCCCGGGACATGCTCTGAAAGAGATATTGCAACGCAATCACTCCAGCACAAACACCCTCCGGAGACTTATCACCGCCGGCAAATTTGCCATCAAACGGTTCATCGCCCACACCACACCTAGGTTATCCGAATGCAAGCACACCCTTTTGTTGTTCAAACTTTCAGGCTAGATCCGCAGAGCCACCACCAGTGGGAACAACTCCAAGAAAGTCAAATTCTTGGTCAGTCCCCACTCTGCCCATGGCTTTGGCCATGCCCCAACACACCACTGTCCATTCAGGTATGCCCCAAATCCGTGGGCTCCTGCTGTATTCGTGTACAAACACAACTGGTCATCCGACCACCCCTTCTCTTGCATCATCACCTTCTCATTAAAATCCTCCAAGAAGATTCTCCACATCTTCAAATCCTCCTTAACATCCTTCGACAGCTGATATAGTGTCTCGGATTTGATACTCCCACCGTCTCCAGAGACAGCCGCCGGCAAATGACCCGTCCAATGGGTATAATCCTGCAAGCGAAATTTAGTTTACCCAAAAAGGACTGGACTTCCCTAAGGGTAACTTTCCTGCTCCCTAAGATGCTGCCAATCACCATCTGTAGGTCCTGGATTTTGTCCTCCGGGAGCCTGCATTCCATCCTGACTGAATCTATCTGGATGCCTAGAAAACTCAAAGAAGTAGATGGCCCTTTAGATTTCTCTGCCGCTGCTGGTATACCGAAGTCCAGGGCTACCTGCCCATAAACCCTGACCAGCAGCTCACATACCTCAGACCCGGCCGGGCCAACAAAAAGGAAATCATCCAAGTAGTGCACTACTGATGATTTCCCCACTTTCTGCTTCACCACCCACTCCACAAAGGAACTAAACCTTTTGAAATAAGAACAGGAAATGGAACAGCCCATTGGGAGGCAAAGGTCCACAAAGAAGAGGCCCTTCAGCATACATCCCAGGAGTTGATGACACCTTGGGTGTACCGGTAAGAAGCAGAACGCTGATTCAACATCAGCCTTAGCCATCAACGCTCCCTTCCCACATTAACAACCCTTGTGTGGGGAGTTGAGTGTTTCCTGTGGGAGGAGCGTGTTGGAGGTGATGGTGGAGGTGATGCACGCTTTAGCTCACCTGTGTGGGGAGCGTTAACAGCCCATACCTCCCAAGCCACATAGCCTTTTTGCTGGGGAGCTAAGATACCTGCCCTGCCCGGCCAGAGGAAGAAAAAAGGTGGCGAAAGGACACTCGCAGAGCCTAAATCAATAAGGGGTTGAATGGGACCAGCCTATGTTTGTGTCCACATACCTCCAATTCAAGCAATACTGACACTGCATTTAAAACCTGCCAAATCGACAAGCTAAACCCTTGGACCGTTGCGGACCGTTACAGAGCCGAGCAGAGAGCCCCAAAGATACCTGAATGTGAGAGATCCAGCTCAGGAGAAGAGGTGCCCGTGGTGGCCCAGGTCCGTGAGCGGAGTGTGGCAGTGGAGGGTTTCGTGCAGCTGCGGGCGTCCCTCTGGTGGAGAGGGTAGGAGACAGAGAGCGCCAAACAGTCCGGTCAGAAGGAAATTGGCTGGAAGGATCCAATACGGCTGGATGAAGCCAGCTTCCCCCCCTTCGACAAGCCGGCGACCTGCTCTGACGTCACGCTCCAGCGTTGGGCGCATGCTGAGCCCGGAGGCATCGCATCAAGACGGAAAGCTGTGGGAGCGTTGAAAGCCTCGGTGAAGGAGGAGGCCACCAGAGCTCTGTAGCGAACTCGCCATGAAGAGGAAGGGGGGTGAGTACAGCGCTTCCTTGGCTAAAAAGGCTTTGTTTATAAATAGCAGCAGAAGAAAGAGGCTTACACCCCCTAAGTTTGTTTGGCAATTGAAGTATTGATGGAGCCAGATTAAAGCTAAATAAAGAGGGGGCATGCTTGTGTGCGGGTTATAACCTTCTCTGTTTACCCCAGAACATTAGGGACTGTTTAAATCAGACTTGTCCTGGCGCTAGATTGCATAGTTTGTATGCTGCAAGGCTAATTAAATCCCTGGGGCAAGACAATTACATATAACCCATGGGAAAGCAGAGCTTTGACGGTGGGAGCAAATATATTGCGGGACTTCTTTATCTTGCTTTTTGCCTCACCTTTTTCACTGAAAAGACCATACTGTCAACATTTAAAGAAATAAAGGAATAAAAAAGGGAAAAGAAATCAAGAAAAGCACAGTTTAAAATCATTAGAACATGACAGTTGGAGTTCCGAGGCCAGATTAATACTTTGCTAAGCCAAGTCCATAATATACCTGGCACCCCCCTATGTGTGCAAGATTTTACCTGTTTTGAAGATCGAACTTAGATATCTAACTGTACTCCTACTTTGGGAAATTAAGGGGTAATTGGTAGTGGATCATGCAACCCTGTGATAATAGATAGTAGATACTGAGCTGTAAAGTATAACCTACCTGACATGTGTAATCTCCCTGTGTTAACTCTCCAGAAGCTATAGGAAGTGGTTTAATTTCCATAAATTGTATCAAGTTAAAGTATATGCTGTGATAAACCTTTATGTTATATGCAAAAGATATGAATTATACGTAGTATAGTCTAAAAAAAGAAAGAAAGATCTAACTCTTCTCATATTGTGTTTAACTTAAAAGAAGGTGGTATGACATACTAAGCCCTTAGACAGTGCCCTAAGCTATAAAAAGATCTTCTGAACATTTTGATCAGATAAGATAAACAATTATATTTTCTAGCTTTCGGCACAGTATTCAGGGAGACATGGTTTAAATGATTTATTTGAAAGACTAAGATGATACAGCCAGATCCTGTTAAATGATATGAATTTTATAGAGACCTTTCGATCTGTTTTGTCTTTATATATTTGTGCTAATTCTGCAGATGGTAGCTGAATTGTCAAGTCTGTATAGACTGTTGGGTTTTTTTTTGTAAAATTTATCTCTGGACCTCTAAGTGAATAAGATATTTGGTATGCCTTGGAAGTATATTCATGGGTGAAGGCCTGCAGTGCTCTAAGATGTAGCATACACTTGCTGACCGGTATCTGAAATCCTAGTATAAAGGTCTCCCTTCGATTAATACATATTAATCACTAAGACTCAAAGTAGATGATAGTAAATCACAGGTGAGCTGAGACTAAAAACTACTAGTTAAACCCTATCATATTAGTGTATCCTGGTAGGAAGTGTTTGAACAGGCCCACTATATCATATTGAGGTAATTAAGTAAATTATATCTGTACTTTTTTCGCTTGAAGTTTCTGCAAAATAGAGGTGCTGCCTTTAAAATTGGCCCACCAGCTCTGTATATCTTAAAGATAAGAGGAAGATAGAATTTGATCCCGAACACCAGAATAAATGGAGAAATATATTACAAACCCTAAAAATAAATCTCCAGCTATGCCTTTAAAGAATGACAGAAAACAAAAATCCTCACAAGAAAACATACAAGAGGTATCTATTAGAAGCCCCGAACTAAACTTGGAAAAACAGTTAACCACAAATCAGCTGGCAGAATTGATATTGCCACAGTTTGAAATGATAAAATCAGAAATTTCAGTGCTGTCAAATGAGATAAAGCAGTTTTCTAATAGACTCATGGAAGTAGAATCTAGAATTTCGGATGTGGAAGACAGACATTTTAAACAGGAGGGTGTTCTAGATGCACATACAGAAGAGATTAAAATATTAAAAGCTAAAATTGAGGACCTGGAGGACAGATCTAGGCGTAGCAATGTCCGTGTAATTGGCCTCCCAGAGTCAAAAGAATTTGAGGATCTTTTACAATTTAGTGCATGCACACTACCAAAATTATTGGGACTACAGGCAGTCGATGGAAGCTTTCAGGTAGAGAGGGCACACAGAGTTGGTATAGTGAGACAGTTTAAAGACGGTAGTATAAGACCAAGGCCTAGATTTGGAGTTCGGCGGTAGCCGTCAAAACCAGCGTTAGAGGCTCCTAACGCTGGTTTTAGGCTACCGCCGGTATTTGGAGTCAGTGATTAAAGGGTCTAACGCTCACTTTTCAGCCGCGACTTTTCCATACCGCAGATCCCCCTACGCCATTTGCGTAGCCTATCTTTTCAATGGGATCTTTCTAACGCTGGTATTTAGAGTCGTTTCTGAAGTGAGCGTTAGAGCTCTAACGACAAAATTCCAGCCGCCTGAAAATAGCAGGAGTTAAGAGCTTTCTGGCTAACGCCGGTTTATAAAGCTCTTAACTACTGTGCCCTAAAGTACACTAACACCCATAAACTACCTATGTACCCCTAAACCGAGGTCCCCCCACATCGCCGCCACTCGATTTAAATTTTTAACCCCTAATCTCCCGACCGCCACCTACGTTATACTTATGTACCCCTAATCTGCTGCCCCTAACCCCGCCGACCCCTATATTATATTTCTTAACCCCTAACTTGCCCCCCACAACGTCGCCGCCAGCTACTTAAAATAATTAACCCCTAATCTTCCGACCCCAAATCGCCGCCACCTACGTTATCCCTATGTACCCCTAATCTGCTGCCCCTAACATCGCCGACCCCTATATTATATTTATTAACCCCTAATCTGCCCCCCTCAACGTCGCCGACACCTGCCTACACTTATTAACCCCTAATCTGCCGAGCGGACCTGAGCGCTACTATAATAAAGTTATGAACCCCTAACCCGCCTCACTAACCCTATCATAAATAGTATTAACCCCTAATCTGCCCTCCCTAACATCGCCGACACCTAACTTCAATTATTAACCCCTAATCTGCCGACCGGAGCTCACCGCTATTCTAATAAATGTATTAACCCCTAAAGCTAAGTCTAACCCTAACACTAACACCCCCCTAAGTTAAATATAATTTTTATCTAACGAAATAAATTAACTCTTATTAAATAAATGATTCCTATTTAAAGCTAAATACTTACCTGTAAAATACATCCTAATATAGCTACAATATAAATTATAATTATATTATAGCTATTTTAGGATTAATATTTATTTTACAGGCAACTTTGTAATTATTTTAACCAGGTACAATAGCTATTAAATAGTTAAGAACTATTTAATAGTTACCTAGTTAAAATAATAACAAATTTACCTGTAAAATAAATCCTAACCTAAGTTACAATTAAACCTAACACTACCCTATCAATAAAATAATTAAATAAACTACCTACAATTACCTACAATTAACCTAACACTACACTATCAATAAATTAATTAAACACAATTCCTACAAATAAATACAATTAAATAAACTAGCTAAAGTACAAAAAATAAAAAATAACTAAGTTACAGAAAATAAAAAAATATTTACAAACATAATAAAAATATTACAACAATTTTAAACTAATTACACCTACTCTAAGCCCCCTAATAAAATAACAAAGCCCCCCAAAATAAAAAATTCCCTACCCTATTCTAAATTAAAAAAGTTACAAGCTCTTTTACCTTACCAGCCCTGAACAGGGCCCTTTGCGGGGCATGCCCCAAGAATTTCAGCTCTTTTGCCTGTAAAAGAATAAATACAATACCCCCCCCCCAACATTACAACCCACCACCCACATACCCCTAATCTAACCCAAACCCCCCTTAAATAAACCTAACACTAAGCCCCTGAAGATCTTCCTACCTTGTCTTCACCATACCAGGTTCACCGATCCGTCCTGAAGAGCTCCTCCGATGTCCTGATCCAAGCCCAAGCGGGGGCTGAAGAGGTCCATGATCCGGTCAAAGTCTTCATCCAAGCGGGGCAGAAGAGGATCTTCCATCCGATTGAAGTCATCATCCAGGCGGCATCTTCTATGGTCTTCCATCCGGAGCGAAGCGGCAGGATCCTGAAGACCTCCAGCGCGGAACATCCATTCGGACCGACGACTGAACGACGAATGACTGTTCCTTTAAGGGACGTCATCCAAGATGGCGTCCCTCGAATTCCGATTGGCTGATAGGATTCTATCAGCCAATCGGAATTAAGGTAGGAATTTTCTGATTGGCTGATGGAATCAGCCAATCACATTGAGCTCGCATTCTATTGGCTGATCGGAACGTCATTCGTCGTTCAGTCGTCGGTCCGGATGGATGTTCCGCGCTGGAGGTCTTCAGGATCCTGCCGCTTCGCTCCGGATGGAAGAAGATCGAAGATGCCGCTTGGAGAAGATGTTTGCCGGTCCGGATGTCCTCTTCTTGCCGGATAGGAGGAAGACTTTGGAGCACCGGATTATGGATCGCCAACCCCCGCTTGGGTTGGATGAAGATGTTGGAGCCAGGACGGATCGGTGATACCTGGATGGTGAAGACAAGGTAGGAAGATCTTCAGGGGCTTAGTGTTAGGTTTATTTAAGGGGGGTTTGGGTTAGATTAGGGGTATGTGGGTGGTGGGTTGTAATGTTGGGGGGGTATTGTATTTATTTTTTTACAGGCAAAAGAGCTGAAATTCTTGGGGCATGCCCCGCAAAGGGCCCTGTTCAGGGCTGGTAAGGTAAAAGAGCTTGTAACTTTTTTAATTTAGAATAGGGTAGGGAATTTTTTATTTTGGGGGGCTTTGTTATTTTATTAGGGGGCTTAGAGTAGGTGTAATTAGTTTAAAATTGTTGTAATATTTTTATTATGTTTGTAAATATTTTTTTATTTTTTGTAACTTAGTTCTTTTTTATTTTTTGTACTTTAGATAGTTTATTTAATTGTATTTATTTGTAGCAATTGTGTTTAATTTATTTATTGATAGTGTAGTGTTAGGTTAATTGTAGGTAATTGTAGGTAGTTTATTTAATTATTTTATTGATAGGGTAGTGTTAAGTTTAATTATATCTTAGGTTAGGATTTATTTTACAGGTAAATTTGTTATTATTTTAACTAGGTAACTATTAAATAGTTCTTAACTATTTAATATTTATTGTACCTGGTTAAAATAATTACAAAGTTGCCTGTAAAATAAATATTAATCCTAAAATAGCTAGAAGATTAGGGGTTAATAATTGAAGGTAGGTGTCGGCGATGTTAGGGAGGGCAGATTAGGGGTTAATACTATTTATGATAGGGTTAGTGAGGCGGATTAGGGGTTAATAACTTTATTATAGTAGCGCTCAGGTCCGCTCGGCAGATTAGGGGTTAATAAGTGTAGGCAGGTGTCGACGACGTTGTGGGGGGCAGATTAGGGGTTAATAAATATAATATAGGGGTCGGCGATGTTAGGGGTAGCAGATTAGGGGTACATAGGGAGAACGTAGGTTGCGGCGGTTTACGGAGCGGCAGATTAGGGGTTAAAAAAAATATGCAGGGGTCAGCGATAGCGGGGGCGGCAGATTAGGGGTTAATAAGTGTAAGGTTAGGGGTGTTTAGACTCGGGGTACATGTTAGAGTGTTAGGTGCAGACGTAGGAAGTGTTTCCCCATAGGAAACAATGGGGCTGCGTTAGGAGCTGAACGCTGCTTTTTTGCAGGTGTTAGGTTTTTTTTCAGCTCAAACAGCCCCATTGTTTCCTATGGGGGAATCGTGCACGAGCACGTTTTTGAGGCCGGCCGCGTCCGTAAGCAACTCTGGTATCGAGAGTTGCATTTGCGGTAAAAATGCTCTACGCTCCTTTTTTGGAGCCTAACGCAGCATTTGTTTGAACTCTCGATACCAGAGTTAATTTTATGGTGCGGCCAGAAAAAAGCCCGCGGAGCGTTAACAGCCCTTTTACCGCCGAACTCCAAATCTAGGCCCAAGAATGGTTTTGATAAAATATCTAAACTTTCAAGATAAAGTAAAAATTATGCAAAATTATAGAAAAACCCAGACACTTACTATAAACACCAAACAGATTCTCTTATTTCAAGACTTTTCAATAGAAACGTCAACAAAGAGGCGGGCAATGGCACCATTTTGTACAGGTCTAATTAGGGCGGGCCTGAAAGCCACCATGAAATATCCGGCAAAAATTACAGTGTTCGGTATAGATGGCACTATTGCACTAAACACAACTGAAGAAGCAAAAGAGTTCTGCAGAGAAAATAATATTGAAGTATAAAGTAACTGCGTTAGACTAATTTACTGTGTATAGAAAAGTGAATACAATGGAGGTTTTGTTAGATGACATCGAGGTGGGGGGCAGGGGGGAGTGGGGTGTTTCTTTTACTTTTTTTTTTTTTCTTCTTTTTTTAGAAAGCATAACAATTTAATAAATAAAAAATTAAATGAATAATTCATTAAAATTAATTTCCTGGAATGTGGGTGGGATAACATCTCCGATCAAGTGGAATGTGCTTAAAGAAGTTAGGAAACACAAGCCAGACATTATATTCTTGCAAGAATTACATCTTAAAAAAGCAGAGATAGGAAAGCTGAAAACGAATTGGATTGCCGAAATAATCGCAACACCATGTGAATAACGAAAGAGAGGAGTAGCGTTAATGCTTGGGAGGGAATATATACGATAATTAAACAGGAATTAGATCCGGAAGGGAGATACATTTTGCTGCAGTTAAAATTATATGACCAGACTTGGACGCTATGTAATATATATGCGCCAAATATCTGGGAGCCCAAATTCTGGGATAAATTGAAAAAGGTCCTATCTCCATATACAGGTCAGAACTTGATTGTTGCAGGGGACTTTAATAGTACGTTGTGCCTGGTTTTAGACCAATACAAAATTCATCGGAGAGCGGCTAATTACGGGGAAGCTAAGCATTTGCAGAGCTTCACCGGTATACTAAAACTTCGGGATGTCTGGCGAATCCAGCACCCTGATACTCGGGAGTTTACATGCAAATCGGGTGCACATAAAAACTTTTCCCGAATAAATTTCCATGAAACACAAGATGGAATCTCAGATCTCGGAAATAGTTATCTCTGATCATGCGATTATTGATATAAAGATCATGTTGAATGCCCCCCCAAAAAACTCAGTCAGTACTTTCCGCTTTCCTCATTATATGATCAATAATGTACAATTTGAAAATTGGCTAAAGCAAAAATGGAGGGAGTACTATGCGCAAAATCAGGAGTATGAAAATAAAATAGAGGTGTTGTGGGAGGCGGGTAAAGCCCTTATTCGTGGAGAGGTGAAAGCATATATGATTAAAAGAAATAAGAAAAATAAAGATAGAGAAAACCAGTTGATTAATCAACTCAGAAATAGCTACGCCAAATATCTTAGAGTACCCAATAAAGACACTTGGGACAAATACAAAGAAGTAAGAGTGGAAAGGGAATGCTTTCTAAGAAAGATTGGAGCACAGGAAGAGCTTAAAAACAGAGCTAAATTCCAGGGTTTTCAGGGTATATCCGCCAAACATCTGGCCAGGTTGGTTAAATTCAGGAAGAAATCAAACCAAATCCCTGCTATTAGATCAGACGAGAAAATATGTACTAATCCAGAGGAAATTAAAAAAATATTCTACAACTATTACTGCAGACTTTACGCTAAGGAGGAGGTGAATGAAAAGCAGAAAGAGCAATTCTGGATGGGGTTGGACATCCCGCAGATTTCACAAGAAGCACTACAGTTTATTAATGCCCCTATAACTGAATTGGAAATATTAGCTGTCATAAAAAGGGCTAAGTCTGGTAAGGCTCCCGGGCCAGATGGCCTATCTGCAGAATTTTATAAAATAATGGCTGCAGAGATATCCCCTATCTTATCCAGATTATTTAATCAATATTATCTTCAGAAAGACATGAACTGAATTTATTTTTCTGACTTAGTAGTTACCCTAATCCATAAAAAAGCAAAGGATCCAACCAACGTCACATCATATTGTCCGATCTCCCTCCTGAATCATGATTATAAAATATTAATGTCCCTCATTGCAGATAGATTGAAAAAATCAATTTGTGACATCATACACCCTGATCAGGCAGGTTTCATCCCAGGAAGGAACTCCGTACGAAACATGCGTAGAGTACTTACTATTTTGGACTACCTCTATCAGTTCGGCCAGGACCCCGCGAGAAAATACCAAGGGAAAGATATAGCATTGGTCACTGTCGTCGCTGAAAAGGCTTTTGACTCAATTATTTGGGACCATCTAATAAATTCACTGAGGAAGTTTGGTTTTTCAGGTGCCCTGGTTGATCTGATCGGGTTAGTATATAACAAACCTAGATCTCAATTGCTTATCAACGGTGAACTATCACAATACATCATTCTGGAAAGAGGGACTCGTCAGGGTTGCCCTCTATCACCACTACTTTTTGATATCGCACTAGAACCATTAGCGATATATCTTAGAAAGTATCTTCCACCGGTGGTAATAGGGAAGCAGAAAGTATCGATATCACTATATTCTGATGATCTACTAATATTCTTACAAGATTCGAGACAGAGCATACCCCGTTTTATGGAAATAATAAGACTATTCAGCTCATTCTCCGGATACAAAATCAATATAAATAAACAGAAATTTTGTGGATTATAAGAGATAAAAACAGTTATCCAGGTAACTTTAAAGTAGTGCACAGCATTAATTATCTAGGTATTAAGATCAGCAAGAACCCAGCACATTGGTATCAGCTTAATTTTAAAGAGCTATTTCAAAATCTACATTATGACTTAGCAAAATGGAATCTATATTATTTATCTATTTCAGCCCGGGTAAATGTAATAAAATCTATTGTATTCCCAAAATTTTTGTTTTTATTACAGAATTTACCTTTACTATTGCAAAAAAATGATATTGATAGGTATAACAAGGCCTGTGCTTTGTTTATCTGGGGGAAAAGGACGTCACGTATAGCTTTCAGCAAGATGGCGCAGATGAAGCTCTATGGGGGTTTTGCTTGCCCTAACATAAAATGTTACAACATAGTCTCATTGGTTAAATTTTGGGATAGATTGGCTCAGTAGAACAGATTACGTTACATATTATGACCAGGAGACGGAACTAATCAAACCATTTAATCTACAGGCTATTATGCATTATCCATATAAACAACTACCAAGCAATGTTAGCAGACTAGCTACTATCGCAAATATTGTGCTTGCATGGCAGAAATATTGTAAAATAATGGGTATAGAATTCCAGATCTCCAACCATCTTCCGTTATGCGGTAACCCAGCCTTCCTACCAGGATATAGTAATGAGATATTCAATGTTTGGAAAAATAAAGGGTTGATATACGCATCACAATTGAAAGAATCATTAATAGGGCCAATCAGATTATTTGCAGATCTGGCAGGGGAGTTCGATCTGCCATTTAAATATTTTTATGCATACCTACAGACTCGCCATTTTATAAATGAATATGAAAAAAGGTTTGGTGAGAATTGGACTCAGAGAAACATAGAGTCAGGCATCAAATTATACAAAGCAGGAAATAGATCAATATCAATCTGGTACCAGTATATTATGGTTCAGGAGGGAGAAAGGCACATCGAACTGATCAAACAAAAATTTGTAAAGTACTTTCCACAACTTCAAGACGAAGACATAACAGATAGTTTAAAGAAAACATTAGAAGCCACAGATAGAATCAACCTAAGGGAGTCTCAATACAAGGTAATTAACAATTTTTATCTAACCCCCGCCAGAATTGCTAAGTGGTCCCAACCTAATGTCATAGACCAAACTCGAATCTACTGCATTATTTTTGGAGTTGTCCAAAGGTCACGCAATTTTGGAGTAAAATCCAATATTGGATAAATAGAAATGTAAGCGATAGGACAGAAATAGTGGCAAAGCATGTCTTCTTTTTGTATCCAACACATAACATCGGAGACAGATTATTTATAAATACGGCGATCCTCATCGCAAGAAATGAATTAAAAAGTAAAAAGTGGAAGCACAAAAATGCTCCGTCCTTAACGGAATTTTTGAATCATATGAGGGGTCAGATTATGATAGAGACCATAGGACTGGATAAGGGGGCAGAGAACCAGGTTGTAAAATTTTTTAAGAAGTGGAAAAAGTATATATACTTATCACCTATTACAGTGCAATACCATATATTATCTACATTTCAAGACTCTATACCCTTCTTAGAATTAATTGTAAATGGTTCATTACCTCCAAACTGGATACACTTATAACAAAGTCTTGCAACATTAGAGGGTTTTTGGGTTTTTTTTGGGGTTTTTTTTTTTTGGTTGTCCTGTTTTTTCTTCCTCTTCCCTCCCCCTTGACCCCCCCATGGGCACTGTTTTTAATACGCTGGCGATTCTTCTTGGGTTTTTTTCCTGTGCTAGCTCCAGTATACAACAGAGGGGTTATTTTTAGCTCCTTGGTGAGAAAATAAGTTAAATAAGAGTAATATTGTGCAGGAGAACTCAAGAAAATGTTTAAGGAACAGCATAAATCATCTAAGGTGTATCTTTGTATATATAGATGTTCCTTACAAAGAATGTAAGAAAATAGAAAATATTATAAGGGCGGGATAAGCGAAAATATTCCAGTAAATCTAATCAGCAAAACATCGGGAAAGATGTATATATTGCAAGTAATTTGGGAAAATCTTCTTGTGTATTTTATTTTATTTAAGATGCAATCCCATATTGATTATATAAGATGAAGATGTATCTGGATTTTCTTTTTGCATTGTAATACATTTTTGTTCAGCTTTTTCCCCCAATAAAAAATAAATTAAAAAAAAAAACGCTCCCTTCCCCGCTGCTTTCACCAAAGCCACCGCTTTATTGAAGGAAGTATACTTCACCAAAACCAATTCGGGATCAATATCATCGTTGACTGATAACCCCTTGGGGTGGGACAGGTGATGTATCATCCTGAATTGCCCCACCGCCTTCTTGGGGACCACTCCCAATGGGGAAATTCTCAAATTAGGCAACGGAGGGTCCTGGAATGGACCCGCCATTCTCCCCAGTCTCACTTCCTTCCACAATTTGTCCCGCAACACCTCCGGGTGTTCCCTAGCCAATTTTAAATTCCCAGCAAAACCCCCCACTTCCTGCTCTTGGTACGGAATTACAAAACCCGCACTGAAGCCCGTCAAAATCAGCTCAGCTTCCCCTGTGTGCCCCCACTTACAGGTGTATGCCTCTAGCCACTGCACCATCTTTTCAAACCCTCCCCAGAGTCCGTGCCCGCTGGACCCATGTCCACTGACAGGTCCCTTGCCTAGCCTTCTTGAAGCATTTTGCAAAGGAGTGGATCCCATCACAGCCGCAACACTTTGCTTGTATTTGCACGATGCCCTGAACCTACACTGCCCTTCTTTAAACTGGAAACACAAACCTTTCTGGATTGCCGTCCCAGCTCCACTGACTGTGCTTCCGCTCCCACTTGCCTGCCTGTAGCCCTGAAAGGAATAATTCTCCCTTAAGGGGGTCATTATCTCCAATCATAACCCTCATGTTTCTATCATCCCACCTCATCTCCGGTTGCACCGCCATCCGCTGCCGGAAACCCGCATCGTATCTCTACCATGCCATCCCCCCATACGTTCTATAAGCACTAGATATCTCATCATAATAACAGAACAGCAGGGCTCCTTGCTCTGGTGATTTATCACATATGACGCTGGCAAAAATGCAGAAGGCCCGGGATCAGTTCCCAAAAGTCTTTGATAACTTCATTAAATAAATTAACTAAATTAAATACAATTAACTAAATTAAATACAATAACCTAATATAAATTAAATTATCTAAAGTACAAAAAAAACAAACACTAAATTGCAGAAAATAATAAACAAATTACAGAAATTTAAACTAATTACACTTAATCTAATAGAACCATTCAAAATAAAAAAAGCCCCCCCCCCCCCCAAATAAAAAAACCCTAGCCTAAGCTAAACTACCAATAGCCCTTAAAAGGGCCTTTTGCGGGGCATTGCCCCAAAGTAATCAGCTCTTTTACCTGTAAAAAAAATACAAACAACCCCCCAACAGTAAAACCCACCACCCACACAACCAACCCCCCAAAAAAATACTAACTAAAAAAACCTAAGCTCCCCATTGCCATGAAAAGGGCATTTGGATGGGCATTGCCCTTAAAAGGGCAGTTAGCTCTGTTGCAGCTCAAAGCCCTAACCTAAAAATAAAACCCACCCAATACACCCTTAAAAAAAACTAACACTAACCCCCTGAAGATCGACTTACCGGGAGACGTGTTCATCCAAGCAGGGCAGAAGTGGTCCTCCAGACGGCAGAAGTCTTCATCCAGATGGAATCTTCTATCTTCATCCATCTGGCGCAGAGCGGGTCCATCTTCAAGACATCTGACGCGGAGCATCCTCTTAGGCAGCACTAGGCAGCACTATTTCCTGTCATGTAGTACTAATGTTATACATTAGCAAGAGCACTAGAGGGCAGCCCTATTTCCTGTCATGTAGTACTAATGTTATACATTAGCAAGAGCACTAGATGGTAGCACTATTTCCTGTCATGTAGTACTAATGTTATACATTAGCAAGAGCACTAGATGGCAGCACTATTTCCTGTCATGTAGTACTAATGTTATACATTAGCAAGAGCACTAGATGGCAGCACTATTTCCTGTCATGTAGTACTAATGTTATACATTAGCAAGAACACTAGATGGCAGCACTATTTCCTGTCATGTAGTAATAATGTTATACATTAGCAAGAGCACTAGAGGGCAGCACTATTTCCTGTCATGTAGTACTAATGTTATACATTAGCAAGAACACTAGATGGCAGCACTATTTCCTGTTATGTAGTACTAATGTTATACATTAGCAAGAACACTAGATGGCAGCACTATTTCCTGTTATGTAGTACTAATGTTATACATTAGCAAGAACACTAGATGGCAGCACTATTTCCTGTTATGTAGTACTAATGTTATACATTAGCAAGAACACTAGATTTCAGCACTATTTCCTGTTATGTAGTTCTCCACACATGTGCTCACAACCTATCTAGATATCTCTTCAGAAAAGAATAAACAAGAGAACAAAGCAAATATAATACTAGGGGGCATATTTATCAAGCTTTTGTATGGAGCTTGAGGCCCCTTGTTTCTGGAGACCCTTTTGGCTCGCCGGAAACAGAAGTTATCAAGAAGTTATGAAGCAGCGGTCTAAAGACCGCTGCTCCATAACTTGTCAGCCTGCTCTGAGGCGGAGGACAGAAATCAACCCAATTGGGTTGATTGACACCCCTGCTAGCAGCCGATTGACTGCGAATCTGCAGGGGGTGGCATTGCACCAGCAGTACACAAGAACTTCTGGTGCAATGATAAATGCTGACAGCGTATGTTGTCGTCATTTATCGATGGGCAGCGGTCTGCAGCGGATATGATATGCTACTTCGTATTATGCCCGCTCGCACTTTGTTAAATATGCCCCTAGAAGTAAATTGGAAAACATTTTTAAAATTGTATTCTCTATCTGAATCATGAAAGAAAAAAATTGGGTTTCATGTTCCTTTAAATATTTTCTTCCTGAATAATTATTGATTGGCCTCATCAAATGTGAGGTGAACTAAAAACTGACATTTCAAACATACACAAATGTGTCTCATGCAAAGCAGATTTTTTTTTAAATGAATTAATGTGTGCATGATAGTTAATAATTAAAATAACAATATATAAAAATTACATCTCCTTTTATTGTTATGTGAAATCTGAATATGTGCTACAATGACTTGTACGTAGGAAAGAGTTTAAAACACAGAAGCTTCCAAGGTAAATTATAATAGTCTTAGATGTAATTTGCCAGCCTAAAAATATCAAACAGGGAGGAGTGATACATAATATATGAGTCATTGGTCCTTGCAGGAAATGATGAATAAACATTCTGTATGTACTTTTCTGTAGCAAAGAACATGTACACTAATGAAGTTAAAATGATTGATTTTACCACATAGGTCCCATATCACAGACTCATTTGCGAGACTGCAGGCCACCTTGGATTACAAAGTGAGGAGTCTGTTCATAGTTGTGTTCTCAATTCTGTCACGGTGCGCTACAGTACTGTTAGATTTCACTATAGCATTCTCCTTTTATAGTGCAGTTGTCGTTGGTTTATAAGCCCATTTGTAAGACTAATCTCTAAAATAAAACTGCAACTACAAAATCGGGAATCCACTGCAAATGTTAGAGAAAACAATTTCATTAAATTAAAATGAGAAAAAAAAATATTTCTCTATAAAATATTTTACAATAACTTAAAGGGACACTAAACAATTTTTTTTTCTTTCATGATTCAGATAGAGAGATAGAGAGAGTGTAAAATTTAAAGCAACTTTCTAATTTACTCCTATTATCAATTTTTCTTTGTTCTCTTGCTATCTTTATTTTAAAAGCAGGAATCTAAATCTTAGCAGCCTGCCCATTTTAGGTTCAGCACCATGGATTGCACTTTCTTATTGGAGGATTACATTTACCCACCAATAAGCAAGCATAACCCAGGTTCTCAACCACAAATGGGCCGGCTCCTATGCATTACATTCCTGCTTTTTAAATAAAGATAGCAAGAGAACAAATGAAAATTGATAATAGGAGTAAATTATAAAGTTGCTTAAAATTGCATGCTCTATCTGAATCATGAAAGACAAAATGTGGGGTTAGTGTCCCTTTAAACAAAGAAGAACAGTTAAAAGGAACTAAAATAAAAAAAGCGAGACACAACTGAGATGAAATGAGACTTGCGAGGCTTCACAATAAATGGAAGGAATGGATGCTCTGTAAGTGTAGGTAAAAAAACAGACCTCTAGTCCTCTAGTGAAACTGCGGAAAATAAGAGTTAAAGGGACAGTCTACTCCATAATTGTTTAAAAAGATAGATAATCCCTTTATTACCCATTCCCCAGTTTTGCATAACCAACACTGTTATATCAATAACTTTTTACCTCTGTGATTACCTTCTATCTAAGCCTCTACAGACTGCACTTTGTTTTTTTGACAGACTTGCATTTTAGCCAATCAGAGCCCTCTCATAAGTAACTCCACAGGAGTGAGCACAATTGTATCTATGTGTCACACATGAACTAGTGCTGTCTAGCTGTGAACAACTGTCAAATGCATTCAGATAATAGGCAGCCTTCAAAGGCTTGGAAATTAGCATATGAGCCTACCTATGTTTAGCTTTCAACAAAGAATACCAAGAGAACAAAGCAAATTTGATGATAAAAGTAAATTAGAACGTTGTTTAAAATTGCATGCCCTATCTGAATAAAGAAATTTTAATTTTGAATATAGCAAAGGGCTTAACCCTTGCAAAGGGGCTGAAGGTACATGAAGATCAAATTTTGCAGGGGTTAAAGTGATGGTAAATCAGAGTGTTTAACAAATGCTAGGATTTACTATAACTATATGTGTAAAAAAGGGTGCTAAACTCACCTTAAATGTGCTCTCGCACATTGCTAATCTCAGCGGGTCCGGCCGCCCACGGCATATCGGTCTTCTACCAATGAGGTAACGCTTGCACCTCTAAACCAATAGCCGTGCGTGCATACAGAACACTGTCAGTTCACATGCATTTAGAGGTGCATAGTAACCTTACTAGCGATGTGCAACGGCACATTCAGGGGGAGTTAGCAACCTTTTTTACATACATGATCACTTAAACTCCACTTCAATATTAGTGGTGGTAAATCCTAGGAGTTTTTTGGATTTATCATCACATTAAACGCATAGTTATATGTTGGCAACAGTGCAATAATAAATTGTGCTTACACATTAGAGCATTTAATTTTTTCACTTTGATGTCCCTTTAAACACATAGAGCCAATGAAAAAAAGGCATATGTGTGTAGCCACCAATCAAAAACTAGCTCACAGTAGTGCATTGCTGCTCCTGAGCCTACCTAGATAGACTTTTCAGCAAGTGATTTTTTAATCGACATGAAACCCAAATTTTTTCTTTCATGATTTAGAACGACCATACAATTTTAAACACCTTTCTAGTTTACTTCTATTATCTAATTTGCTTCACTCTCTTGATATCCTTAGTTGAAAAGCATATCAAAATAGGCTCAGTAGCTGCTGATTGATGGCTGCACAGATGCCTTGTGTGGTTGGCTCCCTATGTGCATTGCTATTTCTTCAGCAAAGGATTCCTAAAGAATTAAGCAAATTTGATAATAGAAGTCAATGGGAAAGCTGTTTAAAATTTATGTTATTCTCTATCTGAATCAATAAATAAAAATTGTAGGTTTCATTTAATTTTAACTTTTGCATCCCTTTAAATCACAAGAAGAATGGTGATAAAAAAATAGGTGTGGACGTATGCTACATCTATGGGTTATTATTTTTAAACTACATCTTCTTTATTATAATAAAGAACCCTTTATCCATTATAATCTCAGAATCTGTGTCTAAAACAAGGGTTTGAGGTGTCAGTCTGAGAGTCAAACTATTAATGTTTTCATGTCTTTGTTCAATGACTCATAGAATCATTTTCATACAATGCTGGACAAATAACTTGGTACTGCATGTTCTGTTAGAACTTCATATACACAGACAAATTAATTCTTAATTTTACATTATAAAGCAAATAATGTGAATGGGCACTCTACAGGGCTGGACTTGTAAGCTGGTCCGAACTACAGCCAAGGGTGGGTGTGATATGAGTCGATTTCATTCTGTTCACAGCCCATCCCTCAGAATTACAAGTTGGCCCAGAACATGGTAGCGCCACACCTTACACGGACTGAGTTCACTTATTCTGAAATAGTTCCCATTTCCACTAGTTACTGCTTTCTTTTTATTTATTCAGAAAGATTTTGTCCAGGCAGCATTTAAAGTAGCCAAGTGATGAAGTTGTGTCCATTTATCAAACTAAATGAGCCCATCGTGATGGAACATCCAGCTCTGCACGTTTGCAAACTAAAATATCATGCACCACAAATTAACATTGTCAATCCTCTGAGGCAGGAACTCAATGTGCCTGTGCTAAATTCAATAAACATAAAAATACAGGGTACACTCAGTGGTATGATCCATGACTTTGAAGTGGGTGATTTGAAACTTATTGCAAACCTTTATGATGTGGGACACGTTACTTGGTGTCCATATGCAGGGTCCAAAATTATATTGTAAGATTATTTGCAAAGGTATCCACTGTTTACAGGGAAAAAAATAATAATTGATAAGTGACTATTTAATCCTAGCTGTGGTTTCTTAGCAAGAAAACTGTATATATAAATATTATGTTCCTAGTTGCTACTGTAATACTAAAAATCATAAAATCTGTCTTTTAAAAAACTTTAGATGTATAATACTTTGTAAAATCTCCTTAAAGGGACATTGTACACTAGATTTTTCTTTGCAGTGACTGTTTTGTAGATGATCCATTTATATAGCCTATATGGGTATGTTTTTTGTAAAAATGTATAGTTTTGCTTATTTTTAAATAATATTATGCTGATTTTCAGACACCTAACCAAGCCCCAAAGTTTTAAATTTATACTGATGTATACAGATTTCAGACTTCTTCATTTTGTAGAATGAGTCTTTTCGTATGCACAGGAGGGGAGGGGTTTTAGTGGCTGTCCCAGGCTAATCTCATCAACAGTGCTAAATTGGGAGCTTCTGAGTAAGTTTTTTAAAAGGTTTTATATTGGATTTTTATATCAGTATCTGTGCATATTCTTTTTATAGTAGTGTATATTACATGCAGTTAAATGAAAATTGTTGTATAGTACCCCTTTAATCCTAAATGTCCCTGTATGTATTGCAGTGCTTTGTGCTTTCATATATGTGCCTATTCATATTCCTGTTTTTAGATTTTAATATCAAAAGGAAAAGACTTTATGTAATTTGTCTTAATATTATTGATACCTCAACTGATACTGTTCAAAAGGTAGTAATAAAGTATCAAATTGGTTTTCAGAACATTTGAATATTTGAACAGTAATTGTACATTTAAAAAAACTTGAATGAATATTCAAAATATATATCCAAACTGGTATCTGTATTAAGGGATAATTAAATATGGTAGAATTGCAAAGTCAACAGATGCATAATAGAAAGACAATACAATAAAAAACCCAGAAGGGTTCCCCACCACATAAGCTATATACCACCACCTTGAAACAGTGTTGCAGGTTACACTCATTCTATAAGGGAGTTGTTCCTTTCGCTTGAGAAGTAGTAGAATTTTCCTTAAAAATTCCATTGTTATTCCCATTTTCCACATCCCTGTATCACGTGATAGCTGCCAGCCAATCACAAATGCATATATGTATATAAACAGTGAACTGTTCAAAATGCTTAATAGGAGCTGGTGTGTAAATATAAAAAGACTGCACATTTTTATAATGGAAGCAAATTGGAAAGTTGTTTAAAATTGCATGTTCTCTCTGAATCATGAACGTTTTTACCTCAGTGTCCCTTTAAGCAGACATGTGCACAAGCCAAAAAAAATGTTTTGGGTGAATTGTTTGTCCCCCCCAAAAAAAAAAAATGTATCCTGTTTTGTTAAGTTTTCACTTATTGGGTTATTTGGAATTAGTTTGTTAAAGAAAAAAGCAAAATCTGAAATTTCTTATGGGGAATGTCTGCAGTGCAGTTGAGGTGTAGATGGACAGCAGATTAGGACATGAAACTCAAACATTTTTCTTTCATGATTCAGATAAAAAATACAAATGAAAAATTGTTTCCAACTAACTTACTTCTATTATCAAATTTGCTTCATTCTCATGTTATTCTTTGTTGAAGAGATTTCTAGATAGGTAGCATGCACATGTCTGGAGAAATACATGTCAGGAAATAGTGCTACCATCTAGTGCTCTTGCTAATGTATAACATTAGTACTACATGTCAGGAAATAGTGCTGCCATCTAGTGCTCTTGCTAATGTATAACATTAGTACTACGCAACAGGAAATAGTGCTGCCATCTAGTGCTCTTGCTAATGTATAACATTAGTACTACATGACAGGAAATAGTGCTGCCATCTAGTGCTCTTTCTAATGTATAACATTAGTACTACATGACAGGAAATATTGCTGCCATCTAGTGCTCTTGCTAATGTATAACATTAGTACTACATGACAGGAAATAGTGCTGCCATCTAGTGCTCTTGCTAATGTATAACATTAGTACTACATGTCAGGAAATAGTGCTGCCATCTAGTGCTCTTGCTAATGTATAACATTAGTACTACATGACAGGAAATAGTGCTGCCATCTAGTGCTCTTGCTAATGTATAACATTAGTACTACATGACAGGAAATAGTGCTGCCATCTAGTGCTCTTGCTAATGTATAACATTAGTACTACATGACAGGAAATAGTGCTGACATCTAGTGCTCTTGCTAATGTATAACATTAGTACTACATGACAGGAAATAGTGCTGCCATCTAGTGCTCCTACTAATGTATAACATTAATACTACATGACAGGAAATAGTGCTGCCATCTAGTGCTCTTGCTAATGTATAACATTAGTACTACATGACAGGAAATAGTGCTGCCATCTAGTGCTCTTGCTAATGTATAACATTAGTACTACATGTCAGGAAATAGTGCTGCCATCTAGTGCTCTTGCTAATGTATAACATTAATACTACATGTCAGGAAATAGTGCTGCCATCTAGTGCTCTTGCTAATGTATAACATTAGTACTACATGACAGGAAATAGTGCTGCCATCTAGTGTTCTTGCTAATGTATAACATTAGTACTACATGACAGGAAATAGTGCTGCCATCTAGTGCTCTTGCTAATGTATAACGTTAGTACTACATGACAGGAAATAGTGCTGCCATCTAGTGCTCTTGCTAAAATATAACATTAGTACTACATGACAGGAAATAGTGCTGCCATCTAGTGCTCTTGCTAATGTATAACATTAGTACTACATGACAGGAAATAGTGCTGCCATCTAGTGCTCCTACTAATGTATAACATTAGTACTACATGACAGGAAATAGTGCTGCCATCTAGTGCTCTTGCTAAAATATAACATTAGTACTACATGACAGGAAATAGTGCTGCCATCTAGTGCTCTTGCTAATGTATAACATTAGTACTACATGACAGGAAATAGTGCTGCCATCTAGTGCTCTTGCTATTGTATAACATTAGTACTACATGACAGGAAATAGTGCTGACATCTAGTTCTCTTGCTAATGTATAACATTCATACTACATGACAGGAAATAGTGCTGCCATCTAGTGCTCTTACTAATGTATAACATTAGTACTACATGACAGGAAATAGTGCTGCCATCTAGTGCTCTTGCTAATGTATAACATTAGTTCTACATGACAGAAAATAGTGCTGCCATCTAGTGCTCTTGCTAATGTATAACATTAGTACTACATGACAGGAAATAGTGCTGCCATCTAGTGCTCTTGCTATTTTACAACACTGTTATAAAACTGCTGCTGACATGCACACTGCTGTACTTATCTTACTGCTTTTCATCAAAAGATAACAAGGTAACTAAGAAAAATTTATAATAAAAGTAAATTGGAAAATTGTTTAAAATTGTATGTTTTATCTAAATCATCAAATAAACCCTTGGGGTTTTATGTCCCTTTAAGTTAAAGGGACAGTCTAGTCAAAATTAAACTTTCATGATTCAGATAGGGTATGCAATTTTAAAGAATGGCCAATTTACGTTTATCATTATATTTGCTTTGTTCTCTTTGTATTCTTTGTTGAAAGCTAAACCATTGAAGGCCATTTGAAGGTGCATTTTGACAGTTTTGCACAACTAGTTCATGTGTGTCATATAGATAACATTGTACTAACTGCTGTGGATTTATTTATGAGTCAGCACTGATTGGCTAAAATGCAAGTCTGTCAAAAGAACTGAAATAAGGGGGCAGTTTGCAGAGGCTTAGATACGAAGTAATCACATTGGTAAAAAGTATATTACTATTAACCTGTTGGTTTTGCAAAACTGGGGACTGGGTATACCTATATTTTTAATCAATACAAATTCTGGAGTAGTCCGTCTCTTTAAAGTAGTAGCTAGTGCTACTGCTACAAGCCAGCAAGATCACAACAAGTTTTTTTTTAAAATGAGTTAGGATTGGCCAAGAGCATAAGTGAAGCTTACATAGAAATGTCTGACATTAGAATCAATCAACTGGCAAGTACATTACTAAATTGTTATTAAAGGGAGAGTCTAGCATAAATTAAACTTTCATTATTCAGATAGGACTTTTAATTTTAATCAACCTTCCAATTTACTTTTATCATCAAATTTGCTTTTTTTCTCTTGGTATTCTTAGTTTAAACTAAACATAGGTAGGCTCATATGCAAATTTCTAAGCCTTTGAGGGCTGCCTCCTATCACATGTTTTTTTAAATTTATTTTCAACACAAAGAGACAGAAAGTACATGTGGGCCATATAGATAACACTGTGTTCAGGCACAGGGGGTTATTTAAGATTTAGCACAAACAAATGCTAAATTTAAGACAATAGATAATAAACAGTCACAGTCATGTGATCAGGGGGCTGGAAGAAGGTTCCTAGATACAAGGTAATCACAGAGGTAAAAGTTTATTAATATAATAGTGTTGGTTATGCAAAACTGGGGAATGGGTAATAAAGGGATTGTCTATCTTTTAAAACAATAACAATTCTATGGTAGACTGTCCCTTTAATACTGTAAATTTTAACTTTCAGTCTTCCTCACTTAAATAGCATAAATGGGTCCACTATTTTTTGTTGTTGTTGAAATGCATTTGTTTGTTAATTTTTCATTAAAAATTTAAATTAAAATTTTTCAGGCAATTGCAACAAATAATAGTTTTTTAAATTTGTCTGTATCAAAATGCATAGTATGAAGAAATTAGGGTATCTCCTTCTATCAGCTGTAAGTGAAATCTAGCCCAGTGTATCCCAGAGTAGCAAATGGTTGTTTAAAATGTAAACAAACAGAGCCAGACATGATACACTAGATACTAGATTACAAGTGGCGCGCTAACTTGCATGTGTATTATAAGTTGAAAGTAAATGTACACTGCTAAGCCCAATTTAAATTTGCGCTCGTCAAGTTAGCACGACTGAAGACCTTGTAAAAAGGGTTAGGGCTAAAATTAAAGTTGCACTAGATAAAACATAAATACTACATAAATACAATCAAATAAAGTTTTATACTCATATATACACTGTCTGATAAAAATTATTCATAGAAATATTAATATATATTTATACATAAATACACTTTGGAACCCTTTCCACTCAAATACCTAAAAACATTTTTATATGTATATATACATTTATATCTAACAATATGTATGTGTTGTACATGTACATATTTTTTATATTAAAATGTTCTTCACATAGGAGAAAATGTTTTATTATTTCTAAATATTTACTTATATATATATACAGTATATATATATATATATATATATATATATATATATATCTGTATATATTCATATAGATATCAAGGTATAGATATTAACACGTCCGTCACCTTCGCCAGATTCTTTCACCACCCTGTCATTTTCAGAATCCACCTAGAAGCAGCGTAGGCAAACGAAGCCTGAAAAAAAACACGCAACCGCCCACATGAAATAACTAAAAAATACATAACCGTCCGCAAGAAAAAAAAATTAACTACCCGCACAAAGTATTAAAAAAAAAACTAACCACTCACAGGAAGTATTAAGAAAAAAATAAACATAACCGCCCATACTAAGTATTAACAAAAAAACTAACACTTAAATCGCAAAACTCCAGCAACAGAAACTACCTAACCCTTACACCGCCAAACCCCAACGCCAACTAAATAAATTACAATATTAACCCCTAAACCGCCAAACCTTACAACGCAAACTAACTAATTATTCTATTAACAACTAAATCTCCAACCCCCCACAAGGCAATAAACCTAATTAACCTATTAATTCCTAAACAACCAACCCCCCCACAATCTTATTGGCTGATTCTCTAGTTTTTCTCTTGTAAGGTGTATCCAGTCCACGGATCATCCATTACTTGTGGGATATTCTCCTTCCCAACAGGAAGTTGCAAGAGGACACCCACAGCAGAGCTGCTATATAGCTCCTCCCCTAACTGCCATATCCAGTCATTCTCTTGCAACTCTCAACAAAGATGGAGGTAGTAAGAGGAGAGTGGTAAAATATAGTTAGTTTTTTCTTCAATCAAAAGTTTGTTATTTTCAAATAGTACCGGAGTTGTACTATTTTATCTCAGGCAGTATTTAGAAGAAGAATCTACCTGCGTTTTCTATGATCTTAGCAGCTTGTAACTAAGATCCACTGCTGTTCTCACATATGTCTGAGGAGTGAGGTAACTTCAGAGGGAGAATGGCGTGCAGGTTATCCTGCTATTGAGGTATGTGCAGTTTTAAGTTTTTCTAGGGACTAGAAAATGCTGCTGGTACCTGATTAATGTAAGTTAAGCCTAAAAACAGTGATTTAATAGCGACTTGTATCAGGCTTACTACCAAAGATATATATACTCTGATAATATGGCAATATAAAACGTTTGCTGGCATGTTTAATCGTTTTTATATATGCTTTGGTGATAAAACTTATTGGGGCCTAGTTTTTTCCACATGGCTGGCTTGATTTTTGCCTAGAAACAGTTTCCTGAGGCTTTCCACTGTTGTAGTATGAGTGGGAGGGGCCTATTTTAGCGCTTTTTTGCGCAGTTAAAATTACATTCAGCTTCCCTCAGCAATCCCCTGCATGCTATAGGACATCTCTGAAGGGCTCTAAATGCTTCAAAAGTCATTTAGTGAGGAAGGTAGGGCCACAGCTGAGCTGTGGCAGTTGTTGTGACTGTTTAAAAAAAGTTTATTTCGTTTTTTTGATCCATTTTTTGCATTAAGGGGTTAATCATCCATTTGCGAGTGGGTGCAATGCTCTGCTAACCTATTACATACACTGTAAAAATTTCGTTTGATTTACTGCCTTTTTTCACTGTTTTTCAAATTTTGACCAAATTTGTTTCTCTTAAAGGCACAGTACCGTTTTTTATATTTGCTTGTTAACTTGATGTAAAGTGTTTTCTAAGCTTGCTAGTCTCATTGCTAGTCTGTACAAACATGTCTGACATAGAGGAAACTCCTTGTTCATTATGTTTAAAAGCCATGGTGGAACCCCATATGAGAATGTGTACTAAATGTATTGATTTCATTTTAAACAATAAAGATCAGCTTTTGTCTTTAAAAAATTTATCACCAGAGGATTCTGACGAGGGGGAAGTTATGCTGACTAACTCTCCCCACGTGTCAGACCCTTTGACTCCCGCTCAAGGGACTCACGCTCAAATGGCGCCAAGTACATCAAGGACGCCCATAGCGATTAATTTACAAGACATGGCGGCAGTCATGGATAATACACTGTCAGCGGTATTAGCCAGACTACCTGAATTTAGAGGAAAGCGTGATAGCTCTGGTGTTAGGCGTAATACAAAGCATACAGATGCTTTAAGAGCCATGTCTGATACTGCCTCACAATATGCAGAAGCTGAGGAGGGAGAGCTTCAGTCTGTGGGTGATATCTCTGACTCAGGGAAACCTGATTCTGATATTTCTACTTTTAAATTTAAGCTTGAGAACCTCCGTGTTTTGCTTAGGGAGGTTTTAGCTGCTCTGAATGACTGTGACACAATTGCAGTGCCAGAGAAATTGTGTAGACTGGATAAATACTTTGCAGTGCCGGTGTGTACTGAGGTTTTTCCAATACCTAAAAGGTTTACAGAAATTATTAATAAAGAGTGGGATAGACCCGGTGTGCCGTTTTCCCCCCCTCCTATTTTTAGAAAAATGTTTCCCATAGACGCCACCACACGGGACTTATGGAAAACAGTCCCTAAGGTAGAGGGAGCAGTTTCTACTTTAGCAAAGCGTACTACTATCCCTGTCGAGGACAGTTGTGCTTTTTCAGATCCTATGGATAAAAAATTAGAGGGTTACCTTAAGAAAATGTTTATTCAACAAGGTTTTATCCTGCAGCCCCTTGCATGCATTGCTCCTGTCACTGCTGCTGCTGCGTTCTGGTTTGAGTCTCTGGAAGAGGCTTTACAGACAACGACTCCATTGGAGGACATACTTAACAAGCTTAGATCACTTAAGCTAGCTAATTCTTTTGTTTCTGATGCCATTGTTCATTTGACTAAACTAACGGCTAAGAATTCTGGATTGGCCATCCAGGCGCGTAGGGCGCTATGGCTCAAATCTTGGTCAGCTGACGTGACTTCAAAGTCTAAACTACTTAACATTCCCTTCAAGGGGCAGACCCTATTCGGGCCCTGGTTTGAAGGAAATTATTGCTGACATTACTGGAGGTAAAGGTCATGCCCTTCCTCAGGACAGGTCCAAATCAAGGGCCAAACAGTCTAATTTTCGTGCCTTTCGAAACTTCAAGGCAAGTGCAGCATCAACTTCCTCTGCTACAAAACAAGAGGGAACTTTTGCTCAGTCCAAAACGGCCTGGAAACCTAACCAGTCCTGGAACAAAGGCAAGCAGGCCAAAAATCCTATCCGGTAACGGATCTAGTAGGGGGCAGACTTTCTCTCTTTGCCCAGGCGTGGGCAAGAGATGTTCAGGATCCCAGGGCGTTGGAGATTATATCTCAGGGGTATCCTCTGGACTTCAACAAGGGAGATTTCACCTTTCACGATTATCTGTCAACCAGATAAAGAAAGAGGCATTCTTACACTGTGTGCAAGACCTCCTAGTTATGGGAGTGATCCATCCAGTTCCAAAGGAGGAACAGGGATTTTACTCAAATCTGTTTGTGGTTCCCATAAAAGAGGGAACTTCTAAAGATCTTAAACAAATTCCTCAGAGTTCCATCATTCAAAATGGAAACTATTCGGACCATCCTACCTATGATCCAGGAGGGTCAATATATGACTACGGTGGATCTAAAGGATGCTTACCTTCACATTCCGATACACAAAGATCATCATCGGTTCCTAAGGTTTGCCTTTCTGAACAGGCATTACCAGTTTGTGGCTCTTCCCTTCGGGTTAGCTACAGCCCCAAGAATTTTTACAAAGGTTCTGGGGTCGCTTCTGGCGGTCCTAAGGCCGCGGGGCATAGCAGTGGCCCCTTATCTAGACAACATCCTGATACAGGCGTCAAATTTCCAAATTGCCAAGTTCCATACGGACATAGTTCTGGCATTTCTGAGGTCGCACGGGTGGAAAGTGAACGAGGAAAAGAGTTCTCTGTCCCCACTCACAAGAGTCTCCTTCCTAGGGACTCTGATATATTCTGTAGAAATGAAAATTTACCTGACGGAGTCAAGGTTATCAAAACTTCTAAATTCTTGCCGTGTTCTCCATTCTATTCCGCGCCCTTCGGTGGCTCAGTGCATGGAGGTAAACGGCTTAATGGTAGCGGCAATGGACATAGTTCCGTTTGCGCGCCTACATCTCAGACCGCTGCAACTATGCATGCTCTGTCAGTGGAATGGGGATTAAACAGATTTGTCCCCTCTACTAAATCTGGATCAAGAGACCAGAGATTCTCTTCTCTGGTGGCTATCTCGGGTCCATCTGTCCAAAGGTATGACCTTTTGCAGGCCAGATTGGACAATTGTAACAACAGATGCCAGCCTTCTGGGTTGGGGTGCAGTCTGGAACTCCCTGAAGGCTCAGGGATCGTGGACTCAGGAGGAGAAACTCCTCCCAATAAATATTCTGGAATTGAGGGCAATATTCAATCATCTTCATGCTTGGCCTCAGTTAACAACCCTGAGGTTCATCAAATTTCAGTCGGACAACATCACGACTGTGGCTTACATCAACCATCAAGGGGGAACAAGGAGTTCCTTAGCGATGTTAGAAGTCTCCAAAATTATTTGCTGGGCAGAGAAACACTCTTGCTACCTATCAGCGATCCATATCCCAGGTGTAGAGAACTGGGAGGCGGAATTTCTAAGTCGTCAGACTTTTCATCCGGGGGAGTGGGAACTCCATCCGGAGGTGTTTGCTCAATTGATTCAAGAACGTCAAGCTTCCACCGTTTCCTCTGCTCCCTCGACTGATTGCCATAATCAAGCAGGAGAGAGCTTCAGTGATGTTTATAGCGCCTGCGTGGCCACGCAGGACCTGGTATGCAGACCTAGTGGACATGTCATCCTTTCCACCTTGGACTCTGCCTTTGAGACGAGACCTTCTACTTCAAGGTCTTTTCAATCATCCAAATCTAATTTCTCTGAGACTGACTGCATGGAGATTGAACGCTTGATTTTATCAAAGCGTGGCTTCTCCGAGTCTGTCATTGATACCTTAATACAGGCACGAAAGCCTGTTACCTGAAAAATCTACCATACAATATGGCGTAAATATCTTTATTGGTGTGAATCCAAGAGTTACTCATGGAGTAAGATTAGGATTCTCAGGATATTATCTTTTCTCCAAGAGGGTTTGGAGAAAGGATTATCAGCTAGTTCTTTGAAGGGACTGCACTGTCTATTCTTGTGCACAAGCGTCTGGCGGATGTTCCAGACGTTCAGACGTTTTGTCAGGCATTGGTTAGAATCAAGTCTGTGTTTAAAACCTGTTGCTCCCCCATGGAGCTTAAATTTGGTTCTTAAAGTTCTTCAAGGGGTTCCGTTTGAACCTCTTCATTCCATAGATATCAAGCTTTTATCTTGGAAAGTTCTTCTTTTGATGGCTATTTCCTCGTCTCGTAGAGTCTCCGAGTTATCTGCTTTACAATGTGATTCTCCTTATCTGATTTTCCATGTAGATAAGGTAGTTCTGCGTACAAAACCTGGGTTTTTGCCTAAGGTGGTATCTACTAAGAATATCAATCAAGAGATTGTTGTTCCTTCATTGTGTCCTAATCCTTCTTCAAAGAAGGAACGTCTTTTACATAATCTGGACGTGGTTCGTGCTTTAAAGTTTTACTTACAAGCTACTGAAGATTTTCGTCAAACATCTGCTTTGTTTGTTGTTTACTCTGGACAGAGAAGAGGTCAAAAGGCTTCGGCAACCTCTCTTTCTTTTTGGCTAAGAAGCATAATCCGCTTAGCCTATGAGACTGCTGGACAGCAGCCTCCTGAAAGGATTACAGCTCGTTCTACTAGAGCTGTGGCTTCCACTTGGGCCTTTAAAAATGAGGCTTCTGTTGAACACATTTGCAAGGCGGTGACTTGGTCTTCGCTTCATACTTTTCCAAATTCTACAAATTTGATACTTTTGCTTCTTCGGAGGCTATTTTTGGGAGAAAGGTTTTACAGGCAGTGGTACCTTCCATTTAAGTACCTGCCTTGTCCCTCCCTTCATCCGTGTACTTTAGCTTTGGTATTGGTATCCCACAAGTAATGGATGATCCGTGGACTGGATACACCTTACAAGAGAAAACACAATTTATGCTTACCTGATAAATTTATTTCTCTTGTGGTGCATCCAGTCCACGGCCCACCCTGTCATTTTAAGGCAGGTCAAAATTTTAGATTAAACTACAGTCACCACTGCACCCTATGGTTTCTCCTTTCTCAGCTTGTTTCGGTCGAATGACTGGATATGGCAGTTTGGGGAGGAGTTATATAGCAACTCTGCTGTGGTTGTCCTCTTACAACTTCCTGTTGGGAAGGAGAATATCCCACAAGTAATGGATGATCCGTGGATTGGATACACCACAAGAGAAATAAATTTATCAGGTAAGCATAAATTGGTTTTTTAGTGTTAGTTTGTTTTATTTTGGGAGTTTGGTTGGGTGGGGGGTTTTACTGTTAGGGGTTATTTGTAATTTTTAAAAGTTTAACTTAGGGCAATGCCATACAAAAGGCCCTTTTAAGGGCTATTGGTAGTTTAGTATTAGATTAGGGGTAGGGATGGGCGAATGTGTACATTTTCAAATTTCGAATGTAGAACGAATGTTATTACCGAAATTCGAATTATAAATCCGAATGTTGATAAGAACGAATATTCTTAAAAATTCTAAAATCGAATGTTATTTACAGTTTTTGAATGTCACTTTCGAATTCGAATGTTTATAATTATATCGAATGTCCACATTCGAAAATTCGAATTTAACATTTTATTTAACAAATACTATTCAGAATTTCAATAGTTCATGTGGTAGGGCGGGAATCTAGTAAATTGATACATAATAGATACAAATATATCATTTCAAATGTTTCTATATAGAATATTGCAAAATTTGAATATTACATTTAAAGAAAGCATGCAATATTCGAATTCGAAAAATTCGAATTTATATGTTTGTAAATTGTAATACAAACATATAAATTCTAATTTTTCGAATTCGAATATTGCATAATTCATATTACATTTAAAGAAAAAGCATTAGAAATACTATTACAATACTGTATAAATTTGAATTTTTCGAAAAGAATATTTTCGAATGTAATCATAAAATTCGAAACCGAACATTTGAAAATCGAATGTTAGAATGTTATGTATACATTCGAAATTCAATTCGAACGAACGAATGTGTTTTTATTTTTGGGGGGATTTTTATTTTTATAGGGGTTAGTTTAGGTTTACATTTTTTATTTTGGATAGCTTTGTTTATTTTTTTCTGTAATTTTACATTTTTTATTTTTAGTAAAATTATCTTGGTGGTTTGTATTTTATAAACATAGACTGCCCTCTGGGAAGGCTTATCGCCTAGTACTGTATATTTTACTAAAATAATAAAAAAAATAAAATTATATACATTTAAAAAGAAATATTGGAAAATAAAAATAATATTTCCTTCTATGGGAAGAAAATTGGAATATAAAATATGTAGTAAGATTAGCACTGTAGGTCTAATGCAGCATTGGGTTAGAGAGAGCGATAAGTGATTTGTTTTGTTTTCAGTTTGAGCGCTCCATTAAAGTCAATGGGAAGAAGAAGTTAACTTGGTCGCAATATCCGAAGTCCTGAAATTAGCACGTCGGAATTCGCTCCTGTGCAAACCATTTACTTTCAACTTATAATACTCAGCCAGTATAAAAATGCAGAGCGTTATTAGCTGTTTTTTGTAATGGGTAAAATACAAGAACTGTTTTAAAGAGGGGTTCAAGTACAGGAAGATAAAACACTAGCATGGTGAGTAGTAACGCTGCCACTGTAGTTGTAGTTAGAGGTTTAACGTCCCTTTAAATTCACTTCTATTATTAAGTTTTATATCCTTGGTTGAATTGCATATGTACATATCCTTATTAGAAGCAATGCATGACTGGGAGCTAGCTGGTGATTGGTCGCTTTGCTAATGGTCACCAATGTAGCATATGTGCACAAACTCAAGTATCACAGTCTAGCCAGTACATTCATGAACCATCTTTGACTATGCAGGTATGCATGAACGTCCCCTGCTATTGGTAGTGATTGGTACGGCTCCTTATTGACTGAACCACTTGTCAGACATGAAAAAAGTAGCCAATGTGGTTTTTAAAAACACAGAAGCGTTGTGTCTGAGCTGTCCGGCAGGGGCACACAGTACACATTGAATGCAAGGTTTACTGTAATTAGCAAAAACATGTTTATTTTAGTGTTCCTTTAAATTTGTACATATACTGCTATTAAATAATATGTAATACAAAATCTAAAGTCAATAGTGATGTCGCGAATAGATCGCCGGCGAATAGT
Source organism: Bombina bombina (assembly GCF_027579735.1). Lineage (NCBI taxonomy): Eukaryota > Metazoa > Chordata > Amphibia > Anura > Bombinatoridae > Bombina > Bombina bombina. The sequence goes on along the minus strand of NC_069499.1, from coordinate 1,481,157,722 downwards.
TCCCGGTGAACATAGCATGTTCACGTTTGCCGCGGCGGGCGAACATATGTGATGTTCGATCCGCCCCTATTCGTCATCATTGAGTAATACTTTGACCCTGTACCTCACAGTCAGCAGGCACATTCCAGCCAATCAGCAGCAGACCCTCCCTCCCAGACCCTCCTACCTCCTGGACAGCATCCATTTTAGATTCATTCTGAAGCTGCATTCTTAGGGAGAGGAGGGACAGTGTAGCTGCTGCTGATTAATAGGGATATCGATAGCTAGGCTAGTGTATTCAGTGTCCACTACAGTCCTGAAGGACTCATCAGATCTCTGCTGTAAGGACAGCACCCCAAAAAGCCCTTTTTAGGGCTGCTTTTTTTTTTTTTTCCTGTGTAATCTAATTGCATTTTCCTGCCTGCAAGCGTGTGTGTCAGGCTCACAGCGTATACTGTGCCCACTTGCCCAGTGCTACCACTCATATCTGGTGTAACAGTAGTGTAGATTTAAAAAAAACAACACTTTTTTGACTGTGTTAAATAATAGCAGTCAGTTTCCTTCACACGTGTGCGTTTCAGTGTCTGCCTGCCGGGGCACAGTGTCACCCCAGTGCAACTCATATCTGGTGTAACAGTAGTGTAGATTTAAAAAAAAAAACACTTTTTTGACTGTGTTAAATAATAGCAGTCAGTTTCCTTCACACGTGTGCGTTTCAGTGCCTGCCTGTCTGCCAGGGCACAGTGTCACCCCAGTGCAACTCATATCTGGTGTAACAGTAGTGTAGATTTAAAAAAAAAAACCCACTTTTTTGACTGTGTTAAATAATAGCAGTCAGTTTCCTTCACACGTGTGCGTTTCAGTGCCTGCCTGCCAGGGCACAGTGTCACCCCATTGCAACTCATATCTGGTGTAACAGTAGTGTAGATTAAAAAAAAAACACTTTTTTGACTGTGTTAAATAATAGCAGTCAGTTTCCTTCACACGTTTGCGTTTCAGTGCCTGCCTGCCAGGGCACAGTGTCACCCCATTGCAACTCATATCTGGTGTAACAATAGTGTAGATTTAAAAAAAAAAAAAACACTTTTTTTGACTGTGTTAAATAATAGCAGTCAGTTTCCTTCACACGTGTGCATTTCAGTGCCTGCCTGCCAGGGCACAGTGTCACCCCAGTGCAACTCATATCTGGTGTAACAGTAGTGTAGATTTAAAAAAAACCCCACTTTTTGACTGTGTTAAATAATAGCAGTCAGTTTCCTTCACACGTGTGCGTTTCAGTGCCTGCCTGCCAGGGCACAGAGTCACCCCAGTGCAACTCATATCTGGTGTAACAGTAGTGTAGATTTAAAAAAACAACACTTTTTTGACTGTGTTAAATAATAGCAGTCAGTTTCCTTCACACGTGTGCGTTTCAGTGCCTGCCTGCCTGCCAGGGCACAGTGTCACCCCATTGCAACTCATATCTGGTGTAACAGTAGTGTAGATTTAAAAAAAAAAAAACTTTTTTGACTGTGTTAAATAATAGCAGTCAGTTTCCTTCATACGTGTGCGTTTCAGTGCCTGCCTGCCAGGGCACAGTGTCACCCCAGTGCAACTCATATCTGGTGTAACAGTAGTGTAGATTTTAAAAAAAAACACTTTTTTGACTGTGTTAAATAATAGCAGTCAGGTTCCTTCACACGTGTGCGTTTCAGTGCCTGCCTGCCTGCCAGGGCACAGTGTCACCCCAGTGCAACTCATATCTGGTGTAACAGTAGTGTAGATTTTAAAAAAACAACACTTTTTTGACTGTGTTAAATAATAGCAGTCAGTTTCCTTCACACGTGTGCGTTTCAGTGCCTGCCAGGGCACAGTGTCACCCCAGTGCAACTCATATCTGGTGTAACAGTAGTGTAGATTTAAAAAAAAAACACTTTTTTGACTGTGTTAAATAATAGCAGTCAGTTTCCCTCACACGTGTGCATTTCAGTGCCTGCCAGGGCACAGTGTCACCCCAGTGCAACTCATATCTGGTGTAACAGTAGTGTAGATTTAAAAAAAACAACACTTTTTTGACTGTGTTAAATAATAGCAGTCAGTTTCCCTCACATGTGTGCGTTTCAGTGCCTGCCAGGGCACAGTGTCACCCCAGTGCAACTCATATCTGGTGTAACAGTAGTGGACATTTAAAAAAAAAAATACAATTTGATTGTAATAGATTGAATAGCAGTTAGTTGTCTGCAAGCGTGTGTGTCAGGCCTACAGCGTCTACTCTGCCAACTTCTGCCAGTGCACAGTGCCACTCATATCTGTTGTCACAGTAGCTTGCATGCATAGTACCACTAATCGAAAAAAAATGACAGGCAGGGGCAGGCCACCCCGCAGGTGCCGTCGTGTTCGTGGTGTTGTGATTCCCTTTGGCCCTAGAATTATGCCCAGTGTTCAGAGGCCACGTACCCCGAACTCGAACAGTTCTGAGGACATAGTTGACTGGCTAACACAGGACACCCAATCTTCTACAGCTTCCATTCGGAACCTTGACACACCATCCTCCTCCAGCTTAGCTTCGGGCACCTCTCAAGTTACCACTCGCCCGCCTGCCGCCACCACCAACACTAGCACCACAGCCGCTTCACTTGATCTGTCAGAGGAGTTATTTACAAATCAGATGGAAGAAATGAGTGATAGTGATGCGCAACCATTATTGCCAGAGGATGTAGATAACAGGGATATGTCTCAGTCAGGCAGCATTACACACATGGACGTAACAAGGATTAAACTGATAAGAATAGAACTACTTAACACACCACTCCTATCTGGTGGCACATTAGATTGCACATGCAGTGCCCCAAATTTGAAGTAGGAGGACCGACCAAACATCTTTTTGCATCTCCCGGTTCCTAAAATCGATGCCATATACACGTCCCCTGATAGGGGACGTAACAGGGATTAAACTGATAAGAATAGTACTACTTAACACACCACTCCTATCTGGTGGCACATTAGATTGCATGCGCAGTGCCCCAAATTTGAAGTAGGAGGACCGACCAAGCATCTTTTTCCATCTCCCGGTTCCTAAAATCGATGCCATATACACGTCCCCTGATAGAGGACGTAACAGGGATTAAACTGATAAGAATAGTACTACTTAACACACCACTCCTATCTGGTGGCACACTAGATTGCACACGCAGTGCCCCAAATTTGAAGTAGGAGGACCGACCAAGCATCTTTTTCCATCTCCCGGTTCCTAAAATCAATGCCATATACACGTCCCCTGATAGGGGACGTAACAGGGATTAAACTGATAAGAATAGTACTACTTAACACACCACTCCTATCTGGTGGCACATTAGATTGCACGCGCAGTGCCCCAAATTTGAAGTAGGAGGACCGACCAAGCATCTTTTTCCATCTCTCGGTTCCAAAAATTGATGCCATATACACGTCCCCTGATAGGGGACGTAACAGGGATTATACTGATAGGAATAGTACTACTTAACACACCTTATAATAACACAGAGAGAGGCAATGCAGAGAGAGGAGTCTGAAGGAGAGGAGTCAGAGGAGGAAGGTGGCTTTGAGGAGGTGGAAGACCAAACACAGCAGGCGTCCCAGGGGGCTTGTTGTCACCTTTCGGGGACCCTTGGTGTTGTACGTGGCTGGGTGGAGGAAGAGACCTTCAATGACATCAGTGAGGACAAGGAACGGGACATGGCTAGCTTGGTATCCAACCTTGTGCAAATGGGGAGTTTTTCGGTTGTGCAAATGGACTGTTTGCGCTTGTTTGCGGTGCGTTAAAGGGACAGTCTAGGCCAAAATAAACTTTCATGATTCAGATAGACCATGTAATTTTAAACAATTTTCCAATTTACTTTTAGCATCAATTTTGCTTTGTTCTCTTGGTATTCTTAGTTGAAAGCTTAACCTAGGAGGTTCATATGCTAATTTCTTAGACCTTGAAGCCCACCTCTTTCAGATTGCATTTTAACAGTTTTTCACCACTAGAGGGTGTTAGTTCACGTATTTCATATAGATAACACTGTGCTCGTGCACGAGAAGTTATCTGGGAGCAGGCACTGATTGGCTAGACTGCAAGTCTGTCAAAAGAACTGAAAAAAGGGGCAGTTTGCAAAGGCTTAGATACAAGATAATCACAGAGGTTAAAAGTATATTATTATAAATGTGTTAGTTATGCAAAACTGGGAAATGGGTAAAAAAGGGATTATCTATCTTTTAAAACAATAAAAATTCTGGTGTAGACTGTCCCTTTAAACGGGGAGTTTGGTCTGTCACTGTGAAGCGGGCG